>NC_089751.1:24419634-24517134 GCF_040412425.1 Macrobrachium rosenbergii | reverse complement strand
ATGTACTTGAGTATTGGTAAAATGGAACACCTTTTCTTGGGTACTGTACTGTGGATTATGAACTTGGCCAGTTAATGGGAGCATGGTCATGTCAGATATATTGTGGCTTTGGTTAATGGTGCTGACTTACAGAAAAAAAAGTTAAATTGGTTGTAATACTTATTATACTCTAGTTAAATTGGTTGTAATACTTAATTATACTCTGGTTTTGCCATTCGAGAAAAGTTTCTTGGTGTACTAAGGGAGTTTTGAGACTGTGTGGTTTAGGATTTAAGATGTTTGTTTTAGGATTTAAGAAGAATTTTCCTTTGAAATTGTAATTGTAACAATCGTGAGGCTAAAAAATAAAGAATTCATGTTAACATTTGGGCTAATTTGTAACTTAATATTTTGTAAGGACATGTTCATTATTATATATCAATAATCAAAATCAGGATGAGCTTTAGTTAAATTTTATCCTTGAGGGTGAACTTAATTTTTTTTTCATGACATCAAAATCCTATTAATTTCTAGGAATCTTAAGAGCTAAGTTAATGTTGAGTTTACTTATTCATTAGAGTATACTTGATCTTTCTCATTTTATCTAACAAAACTTTTTTTCTTGGTTACTATATGAAATATTGAGCACAGTGAGTGGGAACTTGCACTGTAAGTTAGTAAATTGAGCAGTTTTTGCATTAATTTTATAGATACTGCTATTCAAAAAGAAATTATTTGGTCTAGTAAGAGAGTTGAACTGCAATAATTGTACTTCCTCCAGTTTGTGACCAAGGAATGTTTTATTTCCTACTTTGAAATAGGAAAAAACACTCTTGGCAACTAGTTTAATAAAAAAAATTAATAGGCTGAATAATGAAGGCTTGTGTTAACAGTTGGGCTGTGTGTATACTTTAGTGTTTTTAGGTCTAAGTGGAATTTTGTACAATAAGCCTAATAATTAAATTAATGATGAGTTTGTTATATTTTATCATCCTGGCCAAGCATTTGAATAGAGCAACATAAAGGTTAGTTATTTATTAATGAACATTATAGTTAATATACACTTGAAAAAAGACCAAGGTTGACAGATGTATTCAAATCCATGAGAACCTGCACTGAAAACCATTTAGTTATTTAAGGCTTTTTTAACTTGCCTTCATCATCCCATAAATTTAATGCAGGTGTCAGTGCCTCAACAAATAGGTGGTGAAAGTGAGAGGATATAGTAAAGGCAGGGACAATAATGGTACAAGATGTTCAAAAGGGCACACACAATTGGCTCTCCATTATCATGCCCACTTCTCTTGGTCCTGCGCATGCGCACACAACAAATTTTGTCATAAGAAAAAGCAGTAAGAAGATGAATTATTGCATTCAGAATTACTGATTGTAGTTGTTACCCATTCTGTAAATATATTCGCCCTATCCATGACTGAAAGAAAAGAAAAAGGTGTGGGGTTTGATGTGCGACGGAAATGTCAGGTTACCTCAGGAGGTCGTCTGCAGCCGTGTATCAGGGAAAGTGAGCTGCCAGTCCGAACTACTATTCAACAAGTAGTAGACTTCCTCATTTTCCTTCGTACAGAGAAATTTCTCACTGTGTCAGCCGTCAAGGGATCATAAGGCTGCTCTAGGTGTAGTTTTATGCTTGAAGGACATAGACCTTTCTTCTTCGTGGGAAATTTCTGTGCTTCTCAAGAATTTTGAGCAGTCCTGTTCCCCGAGAGATCTTAAACCACCAAATTGGGATCTAACACTGGTACTTAGCAGTCTCGCATGTAGTCCATAGGAACCTTTAAAGAGCTTCATCAGAGGAGTTTAACCCTCAAGACAGTTTTCCTTTTAGCCTTCGCTGCTTCAAAGAGAGTCAGTGAACTGCATGGTCTTTCTTTTGATGTTCAACGCATGAGGGCTTGGGGGTCAGTAGCCTTTGAATTTGTCCCGGAACTCATGGATAAGATTCAAAATCCTTATGTTCATGAGGACAGATTCAAGTCTTTTTCCGTCCTTTCACTTGGAGATTTTGTTGGTCATGACCCTGAAGAATGACTTTTATGTCGTGTCAGAAAGAAAGTTAAGTATATCTTAGTTTAACCAGACCACTGAGCTGATTAACAGCTCTCCTAGGGCTGGCCCGAAGGATTACATTTATTTTAACGCGGCTAAGAACCAATTGGTTACCTAGCAACGGGACCTACAGCTTATTGTGGAATCTGAACTACATTATAGCGAGAAATGAATTTCTGTCACCAGAAACAAATTCCTCTTGTTCTTCACTGGCCGGTCGGAGATTCGAACTCGCGACCAACAAAGTGGTAGCTGAGAACGGAACCTGCTCCCCCAGCGAGGAACTATGTCGTGTCAGAGCACTGTGTGGCTATCTAAAGAGGACTTGACATCTCAGACCAGGTTGTTGAAGACTTTTTGTTTGTGCAGGCCAGAACAAGAAGGAAATGTCCAAGAGTACTGTCTTCATTTGGCTACGAGAGGTAATTAAGCAAGCCTATACTACTACTTTGAATCCAGATGCCAATTCAGTGCAAGCAAGAGCACATGATGTCAGGGGTCTAGGCTCTTCCATCACGTTAAATAAGAACCTGTCGGTTCAAAGAATCTTAGGCTGGTACGTGGCTACACCAAACCACCTTCACATCCTTCTATCTGCAGGATGTTGCACACAGGTCCTTGGACTTTTTTTCCTTTGGTCAGGTGGTGGCTGCTCAACAAATTGTGTAGCTCATCCAGTGCCACTAGCAGGACAGCTTGTATCTTACCTAAGATGTTGGTTTGAATGTGAGATTGAATAGGATGACTGGTCTTCCTTCTTTCTCTTTCTCCTGTACTGATGGGCGTGGAGAAAAATATCCATCGTGCTGGAACTGGTCATATACAGGTGAGTGAGCCCCTTTCCATTAGTTGTTATTGATTGTTCATACACAGTACAAACCATTATGGAAGCAAGTCTCTTCCTCTCTCTTACAAGGGCGAGAGGAAATGACAACAAACAGGTTGGTGGCTAACGTAGTTTTGTTGTATCCGATAGTTAAAGTTCTGTATTTTCTTACAAGACACACTGTATCTGGAGTTCACATTGTCTCTTAACCCAGATGTCTGGCTGACAAGTGACCTTTTTCTTTACAGTTCAGAGGCATATGGCTCCTTTCGATGTTCTACTTTAGCCAGGAAGTGAGCCCAGGTGAGCTGAACCTCCAGTCAGTTCCAAGGGTTTCTCTGTCCTCCCTCCAAGAGTGAGTCTCCCTTATGTAAGGCCAAAGGTTTGTTGTGTGTATGAGCAAATGACAAATTTTAAATCAATTTGTATTTTTCACAATTAACAAACCTGCAGTCTTAACATATATATCCCACCTCAAGCCACGGATATTCTAGCAGAAGGTAATAACTTTTCAATTAATAATATCATTCTCTTCTTAAACAAAATTAAATTGATAAGTAAAATATAATCTTCCCTTTTTTTTTTTTTCTTCCTCTAATTTCCCCCTTTTCCCTCTAATCCCCCTTTTTTTTCTTCCCCTCTAATTCCCCCTTTTTTTTTTTATTTATTTATTTAGTTAACTACTTAATTTTTATATGTACTCTTTCCCCTATTCTTTTCCCAGCCCAAGAAGAACCCTAAAAGAGTTCAGAGGTCTGGTTAAACAAATCATTTATAACTAACTAACTAACACCCCTATTTTACCTGGGCTGGAGGAAACTGACGTAGTGGACCAGAGATGGGCTAAAGTAGGTTGACTACCCCTCCTCCTAACTACCTTCTTGGCTGCTCCCAATGCCACAATTCCTTGTAATTTTTTTTCTTTAATCGGACTCCAGCAGGCACCAGAGAATTTTTCCCTGTTATGTTAAGACTGCAGGTTTGTTAGTTATGAAAAATACAAATTGATTTGAAATTTGTCATATTGCACTCTTTGACGGTAACAGTATACAACAGAAAACAACCTCTTTAAGACGTGGGTAAGTTCATTTACCCACCATCTCCCCCCATTAAAGGGACCCCTTCCCACACACACTCAATGAGGGAAGTAGGGTGTAAAGAATCTATAAAGTTGCTTCTAATACAAACGAAGAAAATTGGGGAAGTTTGATGTTCTCAGTATAGGACATGCTTAAAGTGCTTTTGAAAGAATGTGCAGTTTTATGTCAACAGGGAAATAATTAGGAAAAGATGTAAAATTTTCAAAGAGCAATTTATTTCATAGAGCCCATTTTTGTGGAATGACCCACGTCCCAGTGCAAGGCATTAAGCCTGAAATCTATATTCCATTCAGAAAGCCCTTAGCAAAGTAAGTTGAATATTTGTAACTCTGACCTCCAAGCTGTTTTTGTTTGTACTTGTAAGATTCAAAGGCAAGAATACCTAATGTTCTATGTTGGCTGTAAGGTTGCCCTTGAAAAAGTGGTTGATGGGCAGCTATGTGAATTAATTTTTTTTTTTTCTGATTGTACTCTTAAACATAAGTAAAAATAGGTCAGTAAAATATATATGTATACATATACTATATATATGCAAGAGGGAATAGAGCAATGAAAATTACAAGGTCCAGAAAAGCAAGTACATACTATGTAGTAAAAGGATAGTTAAATGGAAAATTAAGGAAATACAGTTAATTTTAGGTAACATAATTATGAACTCTGTAGTAGGAACCAAACTTATGGGTGCAAAACTTACAAGCCCCACACTGCATGTACACCCGGACAATTACTGTACTGCAGTGATATGTAAATAATCTGAAGTTGGTGTGGCCTTTGTAACTGTTCAGTAATTTCTTGTGTTCGTTTTTTTTTTATTTGAAACTTTTAACCTATTTATTTTTTCTATAATATTTCCTTTAAAGTGTAATTTTGTCTATATAATGCAAATACATGCTCTCCAGTATGTAAGTGGCTCTTAAAACAACTTTTTTCAGGTGTTTAGGAGTGTGTCCATGAAATGAAAATTATAATTAGGTCATTGTACAATCAGTTGTTAGTGATGTTTTTGAACTTGATCCCATTGGCTGTACTGTGGTAAATATATTTTGCTCATTTGAACAGGAACCCAGGTCACATCACAAATGTTAGGAAATTAAGCTGGCCTTGTGCAAACATGGAAAAGAATTTTTACTTTTGTTATAGCAGTTATTGATTGTAGTCAGTGGCACGGCTTTTCAATAATGTATTATACAGTAGTAGTAAAGGTTAATTTTAAGTAATTTTTCATTAATATGAATATCAAATTTCTCTCTCTTGTCTGAAATGAGTAAATGTGAAAGGGACTGTGAACCACTCCACTTTATAGCAAGGCTTTACCCTCCATAATCTGAATTTGTTCTCAGTAGATACATGTGACTAAAGTTAATGGTTTATTGTATATATTTTTAATTGTATACTTTGTTGATTTGATCACTATGTTAGACTCTTAATTGCAGATTGTGAAAGCTTAACTTCTGTTGTACTCCTCCAGAAAGTCATGTACAAGTTAAGTAATCTAAGTTAGTGATTGCATTTCTTAAGTAGTGTTTATGTGAGGAAAATCCATATAAAAATTAGGAACTTCATAAATTATGCTGTGGTACACTGAGAAAATGTGCTGCATTAATTGAAGTAATTAATTTTAAAATTCCTGCATAGCTTCTTATATGAGTCAGATTAAGTTGGAACAAGTGACCTTTATGTGGAGGTATTGTAATTCATAATTTCATAGCATATTGAGTGAATCCAACTAAGTGTGATTTGCTTCCACATCACTTGTTTTATGGAAGCCTGTCAGAATAGTGAATATTGTAATTGTGGGTAGATGGAGCCCACTTATATTGACAGTGTGTGTTGTCTTGGTAGTTGTGTATAATGTAGCCTTAATTAGTAACAGTTTGGAATTGCTAATTTTTGTACTTGGAATGTCTGTATATATATGGTAGAATCTCTTACTCAGAATTACCGAGAACCAAGAGAATTCTGGATAACTGATTTTCATGGATGACTAACCTTCAGTCTAAAGTAGGGATTAGGTCTGGTCTATATCAGTGTTGGCAAAGTTACAATAATAATTATAAAATGTTAGTAGATAGTTAATGCAGGAAAGCATGTACCCCACTAAAGTATGGGAAATGTAAGGGAACCTAAGGTGTAGCACAATAAAAAAAGTTGTATACACTAGAATCCTAACAAAAGAATTTGTTTGGGTAATAGGCAAAGTTTTTAGATAATTTTAAATGAGTACAGGTTTGCACTTTCATGTAAATCCAAATAGGGAGTTGATCTATTAGTGCATTAAATTTTATATCTTCATATGTTGACTCATACAGTCCTTTGGCTCTAATTTGGAATGATGGTGAATAACTATTTATTAATCTATATCTGATGAGAAAGTTTTTCAGATGGTGAATCACTTGCCTGTATATTTACGATACTGTTTCAGAATTAAACAAAAATACACATTCAGTTGGAAGAAGAAAAAACTGAATTAGACCCAAACCTATCATCAGTAATGCTACAGTAAAGTTAGACATATGGGCTTTATTGACCCTTAAACGCCTACTGGACGTATCATACGTCGACTAAAATTGTCTGTTGGGTGCCAAGTGGACGTACCGTACGTCGACTACAAAAAATTTCAATCTTCGGTCAACTTTGACTCGACCGAAATGGTCGAAAAACGCAATTGTAAGCTAAAACTCTTACATTCTAGTAATATTCAATCATGTACCTTCATTTTGCAACAAATTGGAAGTCTCTAGCACAATATTTCGATTTATGGTGAATTTAAAAAAAAAAAAAAACTTAACTTACGCCCGCGCGGTAACTCGGCCGAAAATTTCAGAAATTCTTTCGTCATTTTGTCGTAATTTTTGCACTGTTCTATATTAGCCATTACATAAAGTTTTATATATGAAAATGTGTGCAATTTCATGTAAAATACAGCAAAATACAACCCATGGTTGTAGCTTTTATCAGTTTGGAAATGTTTTCATATAAACCACGATAACTGCCAAAATTTCAACCTTCGGTCAACTTTGACTCGACCGAAATGGTAAAAAAATGCAATTGTAAGCTAAAACTCTTACATTCTAGTAATATTCAATCATTTACCTTCATTTTGCAACAAATTGGAAGTCTCTCACACAATATTTCTATTTATGGTGAATTTTTTAAAAAAACATTTTCCTTACGTCCTCGCGGTAACTCGGCCGAACATCTCAGAAATTATTTCGTCACGTTGTCGTAATATTTGAACTGTTTTATATTAGTCGTTACATAAAGTTTTATATACGAAAATGTACGCAATTTCATGTACAATACAACAAAAAATAGCTCATGGTTGTAGCTTTTATCAGTTTTGAAATATTTTTATATAAATCACGATAAATAGAAAAAATTCGACTTTCGGTCAACTTTAACTCGACCGAAATGGTAAAAAACTGCAATTGTAAGCTAAAAAAAAACTTAGTCTAATAATATTCAATCAATTAGCTTCATTTTTCAACAAACAGGAAGTCTCTAGCACAATATTGCGATTTATGGTGAATTTTTGAAAAAAACATTTTTTTACGTCCACGCGTTACGAATTCATGCAACATTTTGTGATATTTTCATTGTGTTGCTTTGATCGTTTTACAATTTGTTATATACCAAAATCATCGCAATTTAGTGTACAATACAAAGAAAAACAAAATATCCTGTTAGCTTTAACTGTTTTGCTCACAGCGCGATTTGTATAAAATTATATATAAAAAATTTTTTTTGCGCTGTCATATATTTCAATATTTATATATGATAATGATATTTTTTTAATTTCTGATGGTTGCATACTAAACTTCAGGCAATGACAAAAAAATGAGCCAAAAATGAACTCTTAATCTTAAAAACTAAGCATGCTGTGATTTTTTGAAAAAAAACTTTTTTTCCGCTTCGTCGCTAACTCCTGAACGCCGCCGGCATACGGGAGACATTTTTGTAAATAGAGGCTTGACGTTTAAGGGTTAATAGGTTTCAGTTCTTGGTAGAAAAGACCACAATAGTTATGTTCTGAGAAAAAAATTAAGATTGGCTTTGACATACCTAAACTTCAAACTTTATGTAGTCAATAAAAAAAAGCCAAATGCAAATGTGCATCAAGTTTGTCCAGTAAATCATTCTTCACATTGGAGAGCTGATAAACAAACCTTGACATTTCTGTACAGGGCAACTGTTATGACTGTGACACTAAACAGTTCCCCCCTCAAATATGACTGAAAAGTCTTGATCCAGCTCATAAAGAGGGACTCAGAATATGCAATGTAACCTTTAAATCTTCTCCTAAGTCTTCTGTCCAAGTCAAAACTGGTGAATCACCTCTAACTTTATCCTGACTTGTAATAATGCAAAATGCAGTGCAGTAGAATAAAAGCAGTTCATAAACAAAGAACTTTCTGATCAAGGAAATATTCGTAAATAGTCAATCACTACCTTTCCCAATTAGAGCCAATAGACTCGAGTCAGCAATTATAAAATTTCCCTCAGACCATAATACTACCTTCTCCTAGCGCTAAGCATAAGATACAAACTTGTATACTTGAAATATTCATAAAATTAACCCCAGAAAATCAACATGACATCAAACACATGAGTCAAAGATTCAGATTATGGAGTGACCAAATTTTCATCAGGCATGGGATTTGAAGCAATATCTGTTTACACATTAAATTGTGTCAAAAGAAAAGCCATTAAAGTAATTAAAGATAAACCATTGCAGAAATTTGCAATTTTTTGAGACCAGAAGTGCCATAATTATAATTCTTAAGTTTCTCAGAATTATAAATCCACCAAATTCAATTTTCATATCACAAAATATATGATGGTCTAAATATAGGGAAGCAAGTTGGATGCCTGTCCTTTGCGCATTAAAGGAAATGAAGCCCGGTAAAGGAGCTAAAGCTCCTAATACTATTTGGCAAGATCATACGTACCCCTATTAAGGATCATGTAACTTTTTTATGACCTGCTGTTAGTAGATGGCAGAATAGAGTATAAGGAACCATGAACATGATAGTAACAAATAAATACATCAAATCCAATGTTGGATTATGAAAATCATCATAAAGAATGGCACACCACATGATCCAATCACTATATGGACAGACTGAAGACTAATTTTTGATTTTTTTTTTTTTTTTTTTTTTCCCCTGAAAATGACAAATGCAAATCCTCAAGCAACAAATAAAGTTGTCACTTTCTCCATTTTCAGTAAAATCCAATTATTGTTTTAAATTTTTAAGGAACTAATTCAATAAATAAAATGGAAGCTTTTATGGAGGCATCCTTTTTGGGCCAACTTAGAGCTATATGAAAATTAGCACATGGTCTGCTTACTCTGCTTCATTCAACTGATAGCATTTAGTCATCATTGAGAAATGTGATTGTTACTTTGTGTCATGTTTTAGTTAACTTTAGAGCTATCTTTGGGGTGTATTACAAGTTAGAGTTTATTTTTTGGTACCATGTTTTGTTTTTTGTTTAAGGTAATTTCAGCTTTGGAAAACTTATTTAACAGGGTAGTTGAAGTCTGAAGTGATGACAGTTGCTTTTCATTATCTAGTATGAAGAACCCTGACCAATTCTTGTTTCCAAACAGAGAAAACGCATCAGGGTTCAATCCTTTGACTAAGTTTTTAGTTTTCCGGAAAGAAAACTTGTGCTGGCTTTGTCTGTCCATCTGCACTTTTTTCTGTCTGCACTCAGATCTTAAAAACTACTGAGGCTAGAGGGCTGCAAATCATGTTGATAATCCACCCTACAATCATCAAAACATACCTAATTGCAACCCTCTAGCCTCAGTAGAGTTCTTATTTTATTCAAAGTTTAAAGTTAGCCATAATCGTGCTTCTGGCAATGATATAGGATAGGCCACCACCAGGCATTGGTTAGGAAGTTTGTTTCATGGGCTTCAGCTCATATAGTATTACACCAAAACCATCAAAAAGATAGAGCTATTTTCGTTGGCCTTGATTACATGCTGTACAGAAAACTCAATTGTATTGAAGAAACTTCAGCACATTTTTTTACTTGTTCTGTTCATTTTGTTACCTAAAAAGGTTCCAGTATTTCTACTTCTTACAGTTTTTGACTGGGAGATTCATGGACAGTTGGGAGGTCAAAGATTTGTTTTATACCCATAATTCAAAAATAATTTATTCGGGATGGGTTCAAAGCCCCACAAAAGGATGAGCAATACTGACCTTAGAAAAGGCAGTTGTCCTGGGAGACCCACCTGAATATACATCTTTCACCCAGTCCCTTAAGCGTTGTCACTTCGAGATCACACCCCTAAATATCATACATCCATCCAACACTGAGGGTTAGGTTTGACCCCTTCCATTTATAGTTACATAGGCATGCCACCACCAAGTTTCAAGAGGAGCAGTTTACATAATCCAAGTAATTTTAAAGTCAGTTTTGGAAGGAGAGAAAAAATGGAATAGATAATTGTACTAAGAGAAAATAAGGTCCTGATTACAGTATGTTGCAGTTAAGGTGCAGTGCTAGATCTAGGGTTTGATGTCTACTGTCACCACAATGTATCTTGGAACATAGATATTTTCAGCTGCAACCTCTAAGCCCACAACAATCGCAATGGGTTAAAGATTGGTGGGGAAGGAATCTTGTAGGAAACGCATTTTGGTGTATGAGTAGTCAGTAAAACGAGTTTATGAGAGTGTTACAAGTATTTGTGAGTGAATTGGCTTAGCAAATTGTTCTACACCAAATATACAAGTATGAATAAATAATGTCATACCTATTACATATAATTTTTATTAGCTCAACAATGATTATTTACAAAAACTCCTAATCCAAAATATAGTCAATAAAATTATCAAACTCATGTAGCAGCTGGATCATTGTGAAGAGGATGACCTGGTTCAAACTCGTGCCATTTCATATAACCCTCCTGGAAAAAAAAAAATGAGTCATGCAACAAAGTTAACTACATACAGTGCTCATCACGTAAACACAATACACTACTGCTTGAATGCATAACCATGGATAACAAAACATTTACATTACTAATACCATTAATTCATCAATTTCATGAGTATATGGAACTTACAATGACATGAAATTTAGGCTGTTTGGTTGATTGCACGATACATTCAGAGAAGGTCCTGGGATAGAATGGCCTAATGTAAAGAAGTTAAGTTGTTCAAGTTATGGAATCCTATCTAATATGCAGTAATGTTCAATGAAACCTTATAGATTGGAATTTGCACAAGTTCATGAAGTTAGGGCCTGAACTTAACACGGAATGCACTTTAACAAAGTGTACTATGACAATGAGTTAAACAAGCATTTGAATATAAATAAACCTTGTTAAGATTTTTTATATTTAAATGGTTGTTTAGCTCATTGTCATAGCATTCAGTGAAAGATTCCTTAGGCCCTAACTTTAATGTTAATTGGTGCAGATTCCTCTGTTGGTTGTGAAAATTTAAACACGCTGTACATCTTTTATATTCCCTGTAGGTTTGATTTGATTTATGAACTGTAGGCTGTTAAGCCAATTTACTGGGGCTTATTTGGTTGAACAGCAATAAATTCAGAATATAAGTGATCTGGAAGTTGCAGGACCTTATGGTGGAACCAGGAGAAAACCCCCTCAGTTCACTAAGAATTAATAATAATTGAGGGACAGGCATAAGGCTGAAGAAGCCAAGCAGGAATGAAGGTAAAATAGTTAAGAGGCTGTTACTTAGTGCAAACGTTTTCTCCTTGCTTCACCTTTAGATCCTTCATCTCTTTATTTTCTGGATGTGTCTATCTTGTTCAACCATTCCAGCCCCCTCTTTTCATTGTCTTAAGTGTGAAAGCCCCAGTAATTAGTTTGACAGCCTAAAGTTAAAAAATCAAATCAAACCTCCAGGAAGTATAATGGATGTACAAAGTATATTTCAATGATGGTTACAACTATCAGAAGAATCTGCACAAGTTCACATTCAAGTTAGGGCTTGAAGAATCTTAAACCAAATGTACTTTGACACCAAGCTTAACAGCTATTTAAATATCTTAAAGGCTTCATTGAACATTACTGCATATTAGATAGGATTATCTACTAAGCATGGGAGACCTCCATAACTTGAACAACCTAACTGATAACTAAAGTAAACTGCAGTAACATGAAGCCTACCCAGAATGTATCTCGAAGTCAACTGGATTGCTTGACAAACTGCTTGTTCATGCTTTTGCAGTCAAACTGACAATCAGAGCTACCATCCCCATTCATTGATAAAGGCGACAACTGTTGTGTTAACACTACCTAAGGACCTTTCAACCTTTCTTGAAATGCTAGCAAAATTACCCAAGCTGCCTAGATCTCCAGAACATTAGCTGACAAAGAATCCCTAGGCCACACACCTGCAATGAATTCTTCTCAAATGTGTGCTCCACCCTTCCCTCAATGCACTCAATGCAACTGTCAACAGAAGCCTTTTGAATGGCCAAGCTCAAGAGAACTCTCTTAAGAAACAGGTTTATGTTCTCTGTCCACCAAGCCAAGTCTCTTCTACCTTAAGATTTACAGGAACAAGTTGGGATGGAGGATCTTGAATGGCCCTCCAGAACTGCTTCAGTTGCCACCACTGAAGCAACTGCAAGCAACTCTGTTGCCCATGAGGCAAAAGCTTCTCTGAAGATAACAGATAATGCTCCCTTACAATCCCAAGCTGGTTGTTCATCCTGGGACAGATACTGTGCCACTAATTCCCTGCACTTGCTCACTTAAGAGTACTGGGTAAGCGTGCTCTGCTGCCAAATCGATAAGCATGCCCCAGTACTATACCTGCTTCGGGGGAACAAGATCAGACTTCCGCCAATTGATCACAATTGGGAGAAGTCTCCAACATGTTACAAAAGATAGCCTTGTCCTGACAGAACCAGGCCTCCAAGGATGCCAGGACTAACCAGTTGTCAAGGTAACACAACAAATGAATACCCTTCGAATGGGCCCCGAGCTGCTACCAAGGCGAACAACCGAGAAGCTATCACCAATGACTATAAGTTAGTTTTAGCAGTTTGATCATTATTATTTTATTTACGTTTTCTGCGTTAGTGAAATAGCATGGGCGTTATGAAATTTATAAAAAGAACGTTTAATTTTACAAGATATTTTTATAGCAAAGCATTCTTTGTTTTAAACGTACCTGTTCATGTTTCGGTATCATAAATGTAGGTGGGAGTGTTGAAGACTGTGGTGTGGTAGAGAGAGGTCTCTGATGGTTAGGTTGTCAGTTTGGGTTGTAAGTCTGTTTTGTGATTTTTTGTAGTCATAAGCTGGATTATAAAAGAACAACGAGTGAACAGGTGGGTGGATTACGTAATTGTAGCATTTTTGGATGGATTAGGCTAGGAAAACTTTCAAGTGGTAGCAAAGCATGGTTGGTTAAAAATGGACAGATCTGATGGTAACCTTTGGGAGACGAAATGGAGAAGAAACTGTCCTTGAGTTTGTGGGACACAAGACTGGCTTGTGGTGTGTGGGGAAGTGAAATATCCAGGGATAGAGAAGAAACTGTCCTTGAGTTTGTGGGACACAAGACTGGCTTGTGGTGTGTGGGGAAGTGAAATATCCAGGGATAGAGATAAGAATGAGATTAAAAGGAAAAGCTTTAGAAGGAGTAGACAGAGATGAAGTTAAAGATAGAGGGTTCAAAGATAATCCTGTCCAAACTAGATGAACTGTATCTAAAGACATTCTAATGGAAAACTATGGTATAATGAAAATCTATTTTAAAATAGAATCTAGTGAAAAGATAAGATTGATTTTATAATTAGGTATGAAAAGGTAGAGTCAGAGTGTAGTAGAGTGATGGGGAAAAGCATGTTAGAAGGGAAAGCAAAAGGTTTTCGTGTACTAGAACCGAATCTCGCAGAAAATAAAAAACAAATGGTATTAGCAGTTTGTGGTCAAGGAAAGTTGGAATATAAAAGTGTCACAGATAATGAAAATAATATTTGAGGGATTAGGGAATAAGGAGGAGGGGGAATGGTTGAGGTCAAAAAGCTTTGCGAATTCTGGGAAAGGGAGGGAAAACCAAAGATATCAGGAAAAGTGAATCGAGGTAGAGGTGGAAGAAATCCTATAAATAGAGAAGGGAAAGTAACACTGTACAGTATGCAAATCAGAATGGCATTGGGCTAGAGATTGTCCTCGGAATTTTCAAAATAAGAAGAAATGGGAAACTGGACAAGAAGAAAAAGTTTATATACAAGTTAGTAAAATAGAGGAAGAATCTTGGGAGGAGGTTGATGCAATTTCAGACAGGATGTAAATCAACAGTTTGTGAGGAATTGTCACTAGCAAGCATTGTCGTGGGTTTGAATCAGGAAGAGTTGAGGAGAATGAATGATACTAAGAGAGTCTAATAAAGTTAATTTTGGTGAGTCATCATACAAGTTGAAAGGAGTAATGGAAATATCACAATTTTTGTAAGTAAATTGTATTTTCCCTAACTATACAAACCCGAGGTCCTTTACATTAGGAATTACTTTCAGCATAGGCTGGAAAAGGCCGTTGAACTTTCGAACAAGGTGGTTAGGCAGTTAATTACCGTCCGGGAGGACCGCCTGCCCGAATGTAAACATTCCAATTTGCCTTTCGGCCCAGGTATCAGATTGAGGGTGGGCATGAAATGTAATGTAAAGGACCTCGGGTCTGTACAGTTAGGAAAAATACAATTTACTTTAAAAATTGTGATTCCGACAAGATACACAAACCGTCGGTCCTTTACATTAGGAAGACTCACTGGTTGGAGGGAGGAATCTGAGCGAGTCTTCTGAACTGACTGGAGTTTACCACACCTTGTCTTCCCTTCCTGGTCGATAAGGCAAGGAAGGAAAACTACCTCTGACAAAATGACCGAGTTGTAAGAAACGCAGGATCAGTTGTCAGACTTCTGGGGCCTTTTGCATGAAAGAGGAATTGTCAGTTCATGCAAAGTAGACTAGGAAGAACTTGGAGTCAGATGACATTAAGGCAATCACAAGCTTTGGGTTTGTCTTATAGTCATGGTCTCCTTCCCCCGCCTTCCAAGGGGAAGGAGTAGGGTTGCTTCTATCAACCTGAACGGAAAATAGAAACGGAGCTCCTGTTGGGTGCTTACCTGCATCAACCGCCAGATCCAGCTTGTAACAGCACATCCGCTCCCTGCCCGTGGGAAGAGAGCCAGGATGAGGAGAAAGAAGAGAGGCCAGTCACTCCACATTCATTCTCCCAATCACAACTGTACATCTTAGATGAGATGCAACCTGTCCTGTTAGAGCAGCCACCACAAGACCCAAGGAAAAAGTGTCCAAGGACTTGTAAGCAACATCCCGGAGGTAGAAGTATGTGAAGGTGATCTGTTGGGACCACACGCCTGCCTTCAGCACCTGCAGAACCGACATGTTCTTCCGGAATGCTAGGGACGGACCAATGCTGCGGACTTTGTGAGCTCTCAAACAAAGCGCACCGGTGTCGTCTCCTGCAGCAGAATATGCTCTCCTTATTGCCTCACGAAGCCAGAAAGAGATTGTGTTCTTGGACACTTCTTTCTTGGTCAAGCCAGTACTAACAAAGAGTTGTCGAGACACTGCCCGGAGACGTCAAGCCCTCTTCAGATAGCGCCGCAGCACTCTAACAGGACACGGTAGCATCTCGTCTGGTTCATTACCTAAAAAGTCCTTTAGGGAGGGGATCGTGAAGGACTCGAACCGTGCGTCAGGGACTGAAGGATTCTGAGTCTTCGCTACAAAATCCAGGACGAAATCAAGCATAACTGATCCCCATCCCCTCAAGTGTTTAAACATTGAAGGAAAGTCCGTGCAGTTTGCCAACTCTCTTCGCCAATGCCAGGGCCAGCAGGAAGACAGTCTTGAGGGTCAGATCCCTGTCTGATGACTCTCGTAAAGGCTGGTACGGTGCATGAGTCGGGCTCCTTAGAACGAGAGTCACATCCCACGCAGGGGGCCTGAGACCCCTGGATGGACAAGACCTTTTGAAGCTTCTTATCAGTAGGGAAATCTCGGAGGAAGAGATGTCTACTCCTTTCAGCTGCAAGACTAGGCTGAGTGCGGCACAGTAGCCTTTCACAGCTGAAACGGAGAGAAGCTTCTCTCGGCAAAGGAAGACAAGGAAGTCTGCAACCTGCTGAATAGTAGCTCCGACCGGAGAGATACCCTGCTGACGACACCAACCACAAAAGACGGACCACTTTCCCTGGTATACCGCTGCGGAGGATCGTCTGAGGTACTCGGCCATCTCCATTGCTGCGTGACGCGAAAAGCCTCTCGCTCGAAGATGGTGGATAACCTCCAGCCTTGAAGACACGGACTGCACTGCCTGGTGGTACCGCTCCACATGGGATTGACACAGCAGGTTGGGCCAGGGGGGGATCTCTCTCGGCATCTCAGAGAGGAGGGCTAGCAGGTCGGGATATCAAATGGTCGGTGGCCATTTGGGTGCCACCAGAATCATTCTGAGATTCGGGGTGATCATCACTTGGTTGATCACTCAGCGAATTGGACAGAATGGAAAGGCATAAACGTCAAGGTTGTCCCACAGGTGCTGGAACACGTCCTCCGCAGCGGCCCATGGGTCCGGCACGACCGAGCAGATGACCTGGAGTTTTCTGTTGTGCTGGGTGACGAACAGGTAGCTGACTGGACGCCCCCACAGGTCGAATAGCCTTTCCGTCACTTCCGAGTGAAGGGACCATTCGGTCCCGATCACCTGATTCTGGCAGCTGAGCTTGTCTGCCACGACATTCCTCTTGCCTGGAATGTAACTGGCTGACAGCTCTACCGAGTGAGCCATGGCCCACTCATGCACCTGCATTGTCAACTGGTGGAGCGGGAGGGATACTAGCCCCCTCCTGCTTGTTGACGTGTGCCACTACCGTGGTACTGTCGCTCATCAGTACCACGGAGTGTCCCATCACTCGATCCCGGAACTCTTGGAGAGCCAGGAAGACTGCCTTGAGTTCCAGGATGTTGATGTGAAGGTGCTTGTCGTCTCAGTGCCACACTCCCGAAGTCAGCACCTCCTCCAGGTGTGCGCCCCATTCCTCAGTCGATGCGTCTAAGAACAGCAGCATGTCTGGAGGGAGAGTATGCAGGGATACTCCTATCAAGAGATTCCTGTCATCCATCCACCAGCGAAGGTCCTCTCTCTCCTCCTTGGAAAGAGGGATGTGAAAGGACTGGGACTAATACTCCTTTAGCCTCCACTGTAGAGACTGCAGGTGAAGACTCATCTGAGGTACCAGCTTCTCCAGCAACGACAGGTGACCGATGACAACTTGCCATTGGTAGGCTGGCTGCCTGAACCAGCTGATACAAGAGTCTGAGGGAAAGACTTTCGCCGCTACCGTGTCTATCAGCATGCCCAGGTACTTTATCCTCTGCTTGGGGGTGAGATCTGACTTCTCGAGGTTCCCCAAGATCGCGGCAAAACTCGAGGAGTCGATTCCTGTCCTGCAGCTACTGGTGAGACGTATCCCGTGCGAGTGGGCCCAAGCTGACACGCCTCGTGAACACCTGGGGAGTGGTCAAGAGCCCGAAGCAGTGCCCTGAATTGGAAGACTGTCTCCCCATGAATGGGTATTTGGAAATATGCATCCTTCAAGTCCACCGTAACCATGAAGTCGTTCTCCCTGATGGAAGCAAGCACGGATTGTGCTGTTTCCATCGTGAACCGAGAAAGACTGCTGTAAAAGCCTAGAGACTGGTCCGACACGACTTCCACAGCACCCTTGCTCAGCATGGCTTGCACTTCTTGCTGTAGTGCAGTCCTTCTGAGTGCCTTAGACGTATGTGCAGCGATGGACCAGAGAGTAGGTGAGGGGAGGCTGAGACTCAAAGGGTAGTGGATATCCCTTCCGAAGGACATCCACTATCCAGGTCTCGGCTCCGTGTCGCTGCCATGTTGCCCAATGGCTTGACAGGCACCCCCCCTTTGGCAGCATTTGGGGGGGAATGCCACCCCTAGCATTTTCCCTTCTTCCCCTTGCCCCCTTTTCCAGGTTGGAAAGCGGGCTGAAAGGGGCGGGAAGACCCACCCTTTCTAGAGGAAGGAGAAGGCTGGGTGTTTCCACGGGACCCGTTCGAAGACTGGGACTTCTTAGGGGCCAAGGAAGTGCTAGCCTGACCTGAGGGTCTGGCCGCAGTGGAACGCGAAGTTCCGGAGGTCTTTGCCACAGCCTGGTGGATAAGCCGGTCACTGTCATCGGCCCAGCACTTGTCCACTGCAGTGTCCACCAGCTCTCTAGGGAAGAGAGAGGCGGAACCCAGCAACGGTCCATTCTGCAGGGTCATTGCTGACTCGGGCCCCACGGACCTAGAGAAGCGAGAGAGAACGGCGTCCCTTCGCTTCAGGACCAGGTTAGCCCACAGGTTTGCCATCTGGTGGGCGAGGTAGGAGATGGCCCTACCTCCAGACTGGCACAGTCTCCCGAAGGTGGAGTCCTCCCCGGGTATGATAGCGCCCGAGGAAGCAGCCACCTTGGATACTGTGAAAGACCACAGATCCAGCCAGGAGACAGCCTGGAAGGCCGCCATGGCAGTGGCTTCCAGGGTTGCGGCTGCTTGCTGAGAGAGGGAGATACTCTCTGCAGTAAGTTGCTGCAATGTAAGACCTGGATCTAGACGACCCAGGTTCGGTTTCAACCTGTTTAGGTGGCAATGCCCTCTCCCACGGAGCGTAGAAGCGCCTCTGGCGAGGCAGAGGAGGGGGAAGAAGCTTGTCCAAGCAGTTCGATCAGAGAGAATTGTCTTGCTCAGACACAAGACCATTCACTTGATCGAGGACACCCTCAGCAAATGTGGATCACAGCAACCCCCCCAAAAGCCTTGGGTTCCTTGGGTCCCCAGTAGGATTCAAGGCACGACGGGTGATCCACAGATGAGGCCGTGGTCCTTTCCTCGAGGTCGTTGTGCTGACGAATCAGCACAATCTCAGCAACTGTCCTCTGTATCTCGGGAGTGTCTGCATCCTGGGGAAGAGGACCCTTGAGTCCTTCCAGGGTGCGGTCCTCCCGATCTACTCTCTCTGCAGGAGGGAGAACTTCAGCAGACCCCCGTGATCCTTCCTGCACCATGCAAGCGTAAGACCTGGCCGAACCGAGGACTAGCCAGGCACGTATGCCCCTGAAGTAGAACTCTGGGGAGACAACTCGCCAGAGTTCTTCCTGTCCAACTCGTGCCCCCTGGAAGGAGCCCAGGAGGTAGAGGAGACAGGCGAGGAGGATCGGGCATTCCCACTGGCCTTGCTGACAGAACCAACAGGGGCAGCGGGCCGGGAGTGTTCACCAACCCGCGGTGGTGACGGCAGCCCGGGTCGAGGAGAGTGCAGTCTCCTGAGGAGAGCGGAGCGGCTTATGAGAATTGAGCTGCGCACTCGCCTCCCCTCGAGCCAGGCTGGCCAGGCGGATGTGGCCGGGGACTGGGAGGAGTCGAGCACGTGGCTGGCTGGCGCAAACTTGCGCCCCAGTCTTCTTCGAGGCCAAAACCTCTTGGGAAGAATGAGCAGGGGACCTCTTCTCTGCTTCTCCAGGTGTCCAAACTCGAGGGACCGGTGCACCTTCCCAGGAACCTGGCTTGGTACTCACGGAAGTACCAGCCGGAAGAGTCGGGACACCTGCATGCCCAGACTCTTTCTCTCAGGATCGAGGTCAGGTCCCCAAACCATGCAGAAGCAGCTGAAGAGACAGGAGCAACCAGGGGGGCCACAGCAGCAGGCACAACCCAGGCAGCGGAGATGGTGCTCGGGCCAGCAGTTGCCAGGGCAGATACATTAGCGCGGCAGTCAGGAATGTCCAGGTGAGGAGCCAGGGTTGAAGGCATGGGTGGCGCGTGAGCAGCCAGGCCGGGCCGAGAGATTGGAAAGCGAGGAGCCGGGATTATTGTCATAAACGAGCCAGGGTCAGCAACTGGAGCAGACATTGTCACGTACGGCACCGACGACGTCACCATATAAGAAGGACCAGGGCGAGATAGCGGGGCCAGGAACCCAGGGGGCAGCAGCACAGGATGGTGAGTGGCAGGGGCAGCCGAAACCTGGGTGTCTAAATGTGCAGCCACCGTCACAGGCAGCTTCCCCGAACGCTGACATGGTGACAGTTGTGGTGGTGGAAGCGGTAGTCAAGTGGGTTGTCACTGAAGTACCAGACAAGTGGGACACCAGGCCCTCCAGTGATGGAATGCCAGGTAGACCCAGGTGTAGCCAGGCAGAGGACAAGTCCAATACCTGGTCCACAGAAGCCGCTTCCACACCCAAACCTGAGGATGCAGTCGGGTCAAAATGGGAAGCCTCCACTCGCTCCGAGGGAAAAACTTCGCCCCCAGAGCGAGGGAGGCCCCAGAGAGAATGTTCTGAGCAACCGCTCTCCCACGCATCAAAGGAAGGGAATATAGATGGGCAGGAAGGGAAGGAGATATAGAAGAGACTATAGTAAGAGATTTGGCAGAGGAAACACTGGAAGATGAAGGGAAAAGTGAGGTAACAGAAGGTGAGTTAATAGAAGAGATACCCAAATTAAATCTTGGGCTGATTCATACAATGTAGAAGATTCACAGTCAGGTGACAAGGGATGGGTTAACTTGGAGAGTAAACACGGTATATTAGGAGGTAAGTGATGTTGGACAAAAAGCTATATGTACAAGATGGATAGTAACTGAAAAGGTAAAAAGGGGGTAAAGGATATGTAAAGCAAGACTGGTAGCTAGAGGTTTTGATGAAGAAGTGGCTGAATGGGGAAAAGACGCTCCTGCATGCAATGTCGAAATTTTAAAATTTTGTTTGACAGTAGTAAAATTGAAAGATTGGAATTGTTATCTGTTAGATGTAAAAACTGCTTATCTACAAAGTGATGAAATACAATGAGAGAGATATTTAAAACCACCTAGTGAAGATTGTTAGAGTGGATTATGGAAATTGAAGAAAACTTTATGGGCTCAAGGATGCAGCAAAGGCACGGTATTGTAAGATGGTAAAAGTGGTGGAGGAGCCTAAAGACAGTATATTCTTTTGGAGGAGAGACAATACATTGAATGGTATTTTATGTACACATGTAGATGATTTTTGCTATGAAGGAACTGAAGGATTTTTAAAGAAAATAATTGGGAAATTGAAAGGGAAATTGCAAGTAGGAGAACAAGAAAGTAAAAGTTTTAAGTATATAGCAGTAATAGTAGGGCATAAGGGAAATGGAATTTGTCTTAATCAGCGGCAGTATATAAATTCTATAAGAGAACCAGAAGCTAGAAGATCTACAGGTAATAGAGTATTAGGACAAAAGGAATTAACAGAATATAGATCAATGGTAGGGCAGTTGAATTGGGTATCACTACATGCCATGCCATACCATAAATATCATACGATGTTAGTGAATTAAGTAAAGTTTTTAAAGAAAGAACGACTCAAGATATGAAAAAGCCGATTAAAACTGTGAGAAAAACTAAGAGCGCAACAGAAGTGATAAGTCAGTTAGAAGAAAAGATTTATTGGGAAGCCTATGCAGATGCTTCATTTGAGATATATTGAAGATGGTCATACACAATTGGGTTATGTGATATCTTGACAGATGGTCAGAGGAGAGGTAGTCCCATATGGCAGAAATCCAGAAGAGTACCAAAGTCCACCATTGAAGCAGAAGCTCTGAGTGTTGGGGAGGCCATAGAAGGATTGATATATTTCAAACATTTGTGGGAAGAGATAGAAGGGAGAAAATTAGAGGCATCGGTTAAAACTGATAGTAAAACCCTATTGACTGCAACAAAATCAAGTACTAAACCAAGTACTGGAGTAAGTAGTAAGAGATTAAAAAATGACATTGCAGCAATATGTGAAATATCAGAACCTGGGGAAATAAAGGAGGTGAGATGGATAAAAGGGAAGCATCAAATAGTTGATGTATTGACTAAAGCTGGAGTTTCAGGGGAAAATATTAGAAATTACGCAGAGGGTGAAGAATCGGAGAATAATGGGAGATTAGTGGATTAGGATAAGACACGCTAACATCAGAATTAAGGAACAACGATGAGCAGTGGGATCTGTTGTTTGCTGACAATTTAGTCATTATAGCAGACACAGAAGAAGAACTGCTAGAAAGGTTTTTAGCATGGAAAGGAGCCCTAGAAAGAAAGGATTTAAAGTGAACATTGGAAAGACAGAGCTAATGACTAATAGTAGAGAAGGACATGAAGAAGTAAACATTCAAGTGGAAGATGGTACAGTGCTAAAGCAGAACAATGAGTTTAACTATTTGGGATCAATACTAACAGAAGAGGGAGGTACTGAGAAAGCAGTGAGACAGAGAGTGATAGAAGCATGGCAAAAATGGAGAGAAGTAACTGGAGTTGTTTTAGACGAAAATGCCATTAAACCTCAAAATGAAGATTTATAAGACAGTTATCAGGCCCGTACTATTATATGGGGCAGAAACCTGGGCACTTAAGAGGAAAGAGGAGGGACTGTTGGAAAGAACTGAGATGAGGATGGTGAGATCGATTGCTGGAATATCACTACTGGAAAGGAGGGAGAGTCAAGATATAAGAATGTGTGGTATATGTAATGTAAAGGAGAAGGCTAGGGAAGCTCGTTTGAGATATTATGGCCATGTAATAAGAAGATAGGAGGTGGAACCAATCAAGAGAGCTAAGAACATGCCAGTGATGGGGAGGAGGAGGAGTGGGGCGTCAACGGATCAGATGGATGAATGTGGCGAGATGGGACTGGGGGAAGATGATGCTAAGAACAGATATAGATGGACAAAGTCGACTCGAGCGGACGACCCTGCTATACAGTGGGACGAATAAGGTCGAAAGAAGAAGAAGATGGTTGGAGGGGAGGGAGGAGATAAGTGTGATAATATGATAGTTTTAGAAGTGTGTGATCATTATTATTTTATTTTTGTTTTCTGCATTAGTGAAATAGTATGGGCGTTACGAAACGTATAAAAAGCACGTTTAATTTTATAAGATGTTTATGTAGCAAGAATTCTTTGTGTTTAAAAGTATCTGTTCGTGTTTTGATGTCATAGGAAGTGACGCCATAGGACGACAAATGGCGGGAGGGAGCAAAATGTAAACAAATGCAGGCAGGAGTGTTGAAAGGACTGTGGTGCGGTTGAGAGAGCCCTCTGATGGTTAGGTTGTCAGTTTTGGGCTGTAAGTCTGTTTTGTGGTTTTTTGTAGTCATATGCTGGATTATAAACGAAGAAGAACATGAACAGGTGGGTGGATTGCATAATTGTAGAATTTTCGGATGGGTTAGGCTAGGAATGAATGATTTCAAGTTATCAGGCGTCGTGACTTGTATGGCCATTGACGCAGTTAGGCTAGGATTGATTGATTAATTGAGAGTTATCTGGCGTCACAACTACCAGGGTCACCGACGCCGAATACTAAGTGTGATCTTTTCATTTTTATAGTATGTTATAAAAATTAAAATTAAAATTCTGCTAAAAAGAACTACATATAAATTTTACTAAAAAGGAAAAACAAAAAGAAAACTAGCTAAAATAAATAAATAAATATATAAAATTCTGCTAAAAAGAACTATTAATAGATTTGATCAGATAAACAATATAACTTTTTAGAAAAAAAAAAATATATATATATATATATAAAAAAATATATATATATATATATATACTAAGACAGACACAGCTGTCAAATATATTTGAGAAGACCAGCTTCTTTGATAAAAGAGATAACATTATTAATACACATACTTTCTCCCAACAGTTTTGCCATGTTATAATTACCACCTGCTTCACTGCTATTTGATAAAAAATGATTCCTAAGTTCCACCAGACTGGGACACTCAACCAGCAAATGCCTAACAGTCAGTGGAACCAAGCAATCGTCACAGAAGGGCTCATTCTCCCATTCATCATAAAGCCGTGAGTTAGCGTGTATGGCCAATACGTAATCTACACAATACAACCTCCCACTTCCTTGGCATTAGGTCATATTTCCAAGGGTGTGTCTGACTAGTGATTTCTTTCATTTTATTGGGGCCTACTCTGTCCCACTGAAGTGCCCATAATTGCTGGATGGATTTCCATATAATATGGAATGCATCACGATATGGAACAGGACATTTTCTGGGTATCGGAATTTGTGCTGCTGATTTGGCTAGCTGGTCTGCCTTTTCATTTCCTGATATGTTCACATGGGCAGGAACCCAACAAAAAGAAACAATGCTTCCTCTACAATGGTGCAAGAAGGTCCACTGCAAGATCTTCAACACTAAGGGATGATCAGTATTGAAGACTTCCAGGGACTCTAAGGCACTTTTAGAGTCACAAAATATTGTGTAGCCAGACACTGGGAGTATTGCAATATGTTCCAAGGCTACTAAGATGCCATACAGCTCAGCTGTAAAGTTTGAAGCAACTGAAGGAAGCGCACCTCTTCGGTTAAAAGATTCACTAAAAACTCCATAACCAACGCCAGCATTGGATTTGGAACCATCGGTAAATATAAATCTTGTATTCATATGCTCTGAAGCATGCTCTAAAAATATTGCCCTCATTTCCTCATCAGATTTATCCTCTTTGCTCCACTGAAGTACCTGCAGAATTTCACAGCAGGTACCTTCCAGACAGGAGTAATGGGATACACACAAGGAAATACGGGGATTTTTCCAATATTTGTATCCTCTAAAATCTTTTTAATTTATAGCTAAAAGGAGTAGGATACCTTGGATGATTTTCATAAAAATTGTTAAAAATATTTCTGTTTGCCACAGCAAAAGCCAGAGATTTGGGAAGTCTTTGCACTCTAAACCAGTATCGAAGCAATGATGACTGACGATAGAGTTCAAGGGGCATTTCTCCTGCATCGACTAGCAAACTAGATATTGGTGATGAACGAAAAGCTCCTGTGGCTATACGAATACCTGAATGATGAACAGAATCTAAAATTTTTAAGTTAGATGAAGAGGCTGAAGAATATACTTCACAACCGTATGACAGCTTTGATAAAATTAAGGTTTTATGAAGCTTTAGTATAAGATTTCTACTAGCTCCCCAACTGGTGTGAGACAGCACCTTCAAGATGTGTAGAGCTTCTAGGCACTTTGCTTTGATATGTTTGATATGGGGGACCCAAGTCATTCTGCTGTCAAAAACTAGGCCTAAGAAGCGCGTTTGTTCTACACATGGGATTCTATGGCCATACAAATAGAGGTCTGGATCAGGATGTACTCCCCTAATCCGGCAGAAGTGGACAGCAGTAGTCTTACTTACAGAGATTTTAAAACCCTGTTTCTCAGCCCAACTTGTTATTTTATTTATCGTTAATTGTAACTTTCTTTGGCTACAGTCATCCGGGTGGCAGCAAAAGATATTGACAGGTCATCCGCAAATAACGTCTTCAAGACCTCTTTTGGAATAACAGATGTAACACTGTTTATGGCCAGAGCAAAGTGTTACGCTGAGAACACTGCCCTGGGGAACACCTTCTTCTTGGCACCTTTTCTCTGATAAAGTACTGCCAACTTTAACTTTAAAATACCTACGATGTAAAAATGATCTGACAAATAAAGGTAATTTTCCTCGTAGACCACTATTATGCATTGTCTTGAGAATTCCATGTCTCCAAGCAGTGTCATATGCCTTTTCTATATCAAAGAACACTGTCACGTGGTGTTGTTTGGAGGCAAATGCTTCACAGACAGAGGTTTCAAGTTGCAGTAAGATATCCAGTGTGGAGTGCATTTTTCGAAAGCCACACTGAGAAGGTGTTAAGATACTGTTGTGCTCTAAATACCACATCAGCCTTACATTTACCATTTTTTCCATTAATTTACACAAACAGCAAGTTAACGCAATGGGGCGGTAACTTGCTGCATAGAGAGGATCTTTTCCAGGCTTAAGAAATGGTAACATGGTTGCCAATTCCCATATGCTAGGGTAGCTGCTTTCATCCCATATTCTATTGATAATGCTGATTATAAAAAGTTTTGTGTTCCTTGAAATGTGTTTAAACATTTTATAAGGAATCTCATCGGGAGCCAGGGGCAGTGTTCTTGCTCCTGGCTAAAGCAGAGTCAAATTCCCTTTCAGAAAAAGGCATATTGTAAGATTCACTTTTGTTTGATGAAAAATCAAGTACCTGTTGTTCTTCCATCATTCTGAAATGATGTCCTGCGAACTATCTGATTTTTCAGAGACTCGAGCAAAGTGTTCAGAAAATATATTACTAACTTCTGTGGCATCAGTGACATGATTATTATTTACTTTAAGGACTGGAGGAGGATTGGGTGTAAATTTACCCTGAATTTTTCTTATTTTCTTCCAAATGCTGCTGACTGGTGTTCTGCTGTTAATAGAGGATACATATCCTGCCCATGATTGTCTTCTGGCAGCTTTCATAGCTTTTCTGAAATCGTGCCCTACACTGTTTATAAGTGATGACATTATCCACAGTGCGATGTCTACGGCACCTGGTCAATGATGACCTTGTAGCTCGATGCAGCAGCCTTAATTCTTCTGACCACCATGGAACTGGCCGTCTCCTGAAAAGTCCTTTAGTTCGAGGAATTGAATGTAAGCCAGCAGTATGGAAAGTTCCATTGAGGAGATCGATGGCATCATCTACACTTGGGAAATCTTTGGCATCCCCTTCCAGCTCGCTCAAATCTTCGAATTTTTTCCAATTTGCTTTCTCTAAGCACCTCGTGGTGATCTTGGGATAGGTGGATCATCATTGGTGCTGATTATAATTGGAGAATGGTCACTGGTATGCCAGTCATCACTTGTTCTCCAACTAAAATCAACACTGCAATTAGAGCTACAAATTGAAAGGTCAATGCAGGAGACAGTACCAGTCTGAATGTGATAATGGGTAGGTTCTCCAGTATTAAGAAGGCCTAGTTAGGCTAGGAAAACTTTCAACCGGTCCCAAGCATAACTCGAACTGGTAGAAACTGGCACAGAGGAAAAGCAGAGGTACCTCTGGGAGCACTCATAACTGAGAACTTGAAAGTATACAGCCTTCAGATCTATAAAAAAACTGAAGTCTCCAACTGATGAACTTCAATGCTGTCCATGTTATCTCCATCTTGAAACAAGTCTATAACACAAACTTGTTCAAAGGAAAACTCTACTGTAGAACCCTGGAGATGCATTCTACCATCATTTTCACCTCTACTGACAGGACCAGCAACATCCACAAATTCAGAGGGCAGAATTGGATACTGTAGATCCCTGGAGACTGGCATCCCACAATTTCTATGGCGCTTTTCTCTGCCATCATGCCCACCTCTGGTGAGAGGACCAGAGACAGCCAGAAATCGAATATGTTTAGTGTATCTGTGAGAGGAGTAAGAACATCCTTGAACAGAAGCCTGTAAAATCCTGAAGGACAGCTATGACCCAAGGCTTCTATCCCTGCTCCTACCACATAGCCCAATGGTGACACAGGCAAACCCCTACTAATGGTAGCAGTGTAAGGGATTGCCACCCTCAGTAACTCCCAACCTCTCTTTTTCTTCTCCTTTACTCCACTCCTAGCTCCACCAGAGGGTTGGCAAAACCCCTCTAGGTTTCTGAAGAGCAGGCTTTTCTATTACCACAGATTAGCAGAAGCTACCTTTGAACCCGAAGGCTTACAGGCAGCATAGGTGATCAGACATTCGGGACCTAGATTCTACACCCAACTGCAGACTCCACACTAGGAAAGAGCAGCAACAAGTCCAACACCGATCTATTCCAGTGTGAAAGACCTCTCTCCTTCCAAGAATCAAGTTTACCCACTAGTTGGTATTCTGGTGTGCCAGGAAGGTCAGGCTCCATCTCTTGACATCAACAACCTCCTAAACAACATCTTGCTCCACACAACAAAGTCCGTCAGCATGTTCAACCAAAGCTCAAGTCACGCAGCAGTCTGGGGAGACGTTATGGATACTGTGTCCAGATCAGTAATCTCTGCAGCAGAGAACAACACACCCTCTTGATGAAGTCTCTCCACCAGAGAAGAGTTTGCATCCAACACCAAGGGAGTAGCTCCCACATCCTCCAGCACACCATATCTCCTAGGATTTGATAATGGGGGGCAGAGTTTGCTCGATCTGCTGGAGGCAAAGGAAGTCCCTGACCCACAGATCAGGATACAGTATTCACTTCTAAAACACCACGAGCCAACTGAGGACTGCAGCTCTGCAGCGTTCCAAACTTCAGCTCAACAGATGAGACTGTCAGCAGGTACAAAGCTGAAGTTGCTCTCTCAGGCTATTCTACTCATGTGAGGAAAAGAATCTCTTTGAAGTACTGCTCCAACTCAGTCTGCAGGGGTTCCAAAGGAATGGAACCATCCACTTCCATCAGATCCCCTAGGACACAAGTTGCACCTTCAGCTAAAGGAGTCAAAT
Organism: Macrobrachium rosenbergii; assembly: GCF_040412425.1. Classification (NCBI taxonomy): domain Eukaryota; kingdom Metazoa; phylum Arthropoda; class Malacostraca; order Decapoda; family Palaemonidae; genus Macrobrachium; species Macrobrachium rosenbergii. The sequence continues at coordinate 24,488,777 of NC_089751.1, read as the reverse complement.
CTCAATTTCTGCTCCTTAAGACATTCCTAGCCCTACCAAACCAGAACAGGTCCTCGTACCACCACTCCCACTCTCCTTACAACCGCATGTCAAACCATGCTTATGAGAAGTGGAAGAGGTCAAAGGTGTCCTCTCCCTAGAGCAAAAGTGTGCTTAGATTGTGAACACTCAAGAGTGTGTGTGAACAGGCTGAGCATGGAAATGGGCTCACAAATAAGGTTGAGAATAACCTCCCCCCATCTCACAAAAAGCCTGATTTGTAAACTGAGCTCTAAGATAATCAAGTGGGTAACCAACTTTTTGGAGATTTGGGGAGGAGTTTTACCTCTTGCAACTACCCTTCCTCAACCATACAATCAAGGCTGGACAGGGTGACCAAGATGTACAACCTCATATGGACCTGGTGTGAGCCCGAGTACTTACAGTGGAATAAAATGGGAGCAGGCCTCGAGTCTAAATGAGTTGACGCTGCAGCGCCAGCTCTCCTAAAGTAAACTGATCACCACCTGATAATCATGGTACCCTGTCCAAAGTCCTCACGAACTAAGTAGGGGCATTAGAGCACAGCACATCTGTACTCTACAACAACCAAAAGAAAAGTGAGTGTGACTGCTAGTAAGAACAGGATACTCCCCCACTCGACCAAGTAACTACTTTGTTACAAAGTTTTCAAAAATGCCTACTAGCTTGCACTGAAGGGTACTCCAATATAAAAATGCAATGGTTTGTATTTCCAAAAGAACAAATAGCAATCGGAAAACTTTCATTTGCAAATATTAAGAAAAATATAACACCAAACATGAAGCAAAATGCATTCTAGGAAATATAATTTAATCAATGTAGATAAAGACACCAGTCATCAAAAGAAATATTGCCTGATTCCATAAAAATAAGATACAACATTGTACATGACCTAAAAATCTACAATATCACAATGAGACAAAACCAAGAAACATCACTGAAGGTTGCCTTAAGTGCACTTCGTGATGCACTGTAGGCAATACTAAAGGGTGTTTGCAGCACCCTTTGGCCCCTAGTTGCATCCATTTTTTGACCTACTTTGCCTCCATTCGCACTTCTTTTCTTCAAACAAACTGTCAAACAAAGTAACTGTAACTTAGTGCATTTATGGGGTTTCTCCCCGCTTCACTGATATCCTTGTAATTCATTTCCTTTATTGTCTGGACCTCTATCTTGCTGTCCAGTCACTCTTAAGTCCCTCTTTTCATTTTCTTAAACATGGTGTGGCCAAAAGTGACCCAGTGCTTGGCTTGAATGCCTAAATTTCATAAATCACCAATGAAGACTGTAAACAAAAATTCTGAAAAATTGCAAACTAAAGCAAAATGGGATAAATCTTCTCTGATGCAAAAATTGCTCAAAATATGGACACAAACAAAAAAGCCCCTTAATGACCCAGTGTGCTGACTATGAATCAAATATCTCAGCTATGTAGAATTACAGTATACACCAAAGTGCTTAAGCTGGTCAAAACCACCACATAAGAACCAAGGAATGATATGTGTAAAATACACAATTACTACATGAGATAACAGGAATGAAAAAGAAGCTAAATGTAAGAGGTTTTAATGCCTATCCAGAAAGTTTACATATAAAATGCAGCCAGTTACCTCTAACTGACTGTGCATTAACTATAATTTAAAGATAAAATCACAGCAAAAAAAAAATACAGAACCGAATAGGAACATTCAAAATGAAATCCTAGAAAATTGACAACCCTCAATCAAGTTTCAGTCCCTATATAATCTAGTGGAATGCAAACCACCTCCAAATGGGAATGCATTTAGGTGAAGTACAAAGATTAATATCGGATTATATAACCCCAAGGGTTTGTGTCTTGAACACACTGGGGGCAGTATGACAAATTTCCTATTAGTCATCAATGAGAAACTACCTTTAATTCACATCAGTAATGCAGCACACGCCACAAAATCACATATGATAATAGTAATACAACTAATTCTGCAACAACAAACAAGAACAACAATAATATATATTTAACTATCCAATCTTTACATCTGATTCACCAAACAGTAACAATTATCACAACCATTATTGTTGCTCAGCGGCATCAGTGCACACAGTTCCCTGCATGATATAAGTTGCCTAAGTTCTTGGTAAACAAGTTGAACTTGGTGACAGTACCTTGCATTTTTTAAATGAAGAAGAAGATACCCACACATTTTTCAAACACCCAATAACACAATGTCATATGTAGGAAATAAATTATGTTCAACACCTATAACTAGTAAGATTTAACTGGTATGTTTATGTTTTATCCCACATTATATGATCATTAAAACAGACTAGGAAAAACATACTCTTCATAACAGCCATATATCACCATATGACCTTATAGAAAGACCATAATGAATACCAAAATCACCCCCTAGTAATGGTAAAAAGAAAGTCTCAAGTTGGTCAGAAGAAAATCCGACATACTGGTTTAAAAGAAGACAATAACCTCTTGAATTTCAACCCCCTCCAAGATGACAAAATTACAAGTATGTTTGGTATTACTAAAGGTAACTGGTTTATACATCCTAATTGGTCATCTTTTTGTCCAATCCTGACAATGTTTTCAGCTGGGACACAATTACCCACATAACTATGCAGGATTGTATATAGTATATGTATATCCCCTGGGATAGAAAAAGTGTAAGAGTCTCAAGGGAACATGTTCCCCTTTCAGCTAATATATTGATCAAATCGCTGCTTTAAACCACAGGTGCTAGCTTATATGTCTGATGTTAAGCTAAGATAAAGTTTTAGTAATGATGGATCCAGGCCATAAACTTTCCTGAACCATTCCTCGGTCACTGTAAATGCAGCATTGTCTGTTCCTACGCCTCATGTCTTAATGTCTTCATCCAGCTCCAGTAGTAATGCCAGAAATTCATTCATGAGGCTTTACTGTCACTGAAACTGAATGTTAACGAAACTCATTCCATGCTGTGTTCTCCATCCATTTACCTATCTATGTGGGTGTTAGTGACGACTAGTGAGAATAGTTTCTGTTTTTTTTTTCCAACATCTGTCCATCACTGAATAGGGACACCTTGTACAGGGAAGTCCCATTAACCTTCTAATCACTATTTAATTTTTTCACTAGTTTAACTAAAAATAATTAACAATATGCAAGTTGAAACTCGCTAATATATTTACTCACCAATGTTACCAAAAAAATCTCAAAATAACCCTATGGCAATGCACTAATTCTAGAAGACTAGGGTCACTATCTACTAACATAAAGAACATGTACTATATACAAGGATTTGTATTTATGTAGTACTGAAAAATTAACATGTATAAAATATAACCTTTACTGGTAGTCACCTCTATCAATGTAATATTACAGTGCACTAGAACTGATTTCAAATATAGCCAATTTATGTTTTACATGTCAACAAAAAGCTTACAAACTTTTTTTACCTACCGTATTTGACGGCATATAAGACGCACTTTTTTAATAAAAAAATGGCCTAAAAAATCCCCCTGCGTCCTATGTACAGTCACTCAATAATGTTTTGCAACATGTTCCAGAAGTTTTCGTTCACCTAACAGTAATTTGTTCTTTTGATATTTACAAGGAAATGTAATTTTTTTATTCGATTTTGGTTATTAATAATACGGTTAACAATATAAAAAAGAATGGTGAGTGAAAAATTCATATTACGTAAAATGACGAAACATTTTGAAAAATTTCACTTCAGATGATTGGGCAAAAGAGTCAAAGAAGAAACTATATTTCGAATCCAGATAAAAGCTCATTGACTAATAAAATAATATTGAATAACCATCAATGAAATTATATATAAATAAAGAAAGAAAGAATTCAACCATTATCGTTGTCACAAACAAAAAAGAAAAATCTCATAACGTCAGTATGTTATCGTGTGACTCCACATTCAGGCACGAAAAGTTTAAACTGTCTCGTACTAGCACCGATAAGATGGGCAACAAACTAAGCGGCACCACAATCATTAGCTTGCATAAGACTAATGTTTCTATCGTAGATATTGCTCGGCAGCTTAGCGTAAATAAAAGAACCATGTATAGAGGGATACAACAACAGAGAGAACGAGGGAACATGATAAATTCATTGTAAAAACTGGAGGACAACCCCATTGTTGCACTTGTGTTGATCATCATCGGATGATCACTGAAGGAGCTCCGCCTAACTCCCCCCTGACAACCGATGTTGCTATAGAGAACATTACGCTCTCCCTTCAAGTTGCTGCTCAAACCATCCGTAACAGGCTACAAGAGACCAAGATATTATTTCATCATACGCCTGCCAAGAAACACTTCATATCAGCAAAACACAAAAAATAGAGGCTAGGGTTTGCGTTATAATATAATCCAGCGGCCGATGATTTCTGTACGAGTCATCTTTTGCGATGAGGAGGAGACATTCTCCACTGATGAGCATGGTAGCCTTCTTCACTGCTGGCATCTAGCATTAACTACATTAATGTTGAACTTCTAGCTAATTTTGATTCTTTAGAAACTTAGATAATAAGAAATACAATAGGTGTTATATATTCAGTTAACTTCATAAGAGGCATCAAAGTGATAGGCCTAAGTAGCAATGAAAGAAACGAGAAATTACACATGATAACGGCATTATATATATATATATATATATATATATATATATATATATATATATATATATATATATATATATATATATATATATTATTTATATATATACATATATACTGTATGTATGTATGTGTGTAAAACATGTGATTATATTCTATGTATTACAAAAATAGACGTGAAATCTGTTAGTCTAGTTCAGTATATTTTATATTAAGTTTCACTAGTTCACAATATACACAGGATTAGTCATTCAAAATTTAATCAATAATAATGTGAAGGAAATCTTTACAAAAGTCATATTTGTTGATGTCAATAAGACTAATAGTTCAACTTGTAACAGTCGTAGGCCTATGCCTACAACGTTCACACATATGAGGGAGATAAAACAACGATAGTGATGGCAGTTGGAGATGAAAATATTAAAACATAAGAACAGCGATGACCTCTGAAGTATTATAGTAACATCCTTTAATTAAGTAAAATATGACAACATTAAGCAGTATCAGAAAAAGCCCTGTTTAAGGGAAACTGCAGGTAATTTCTCGGACCCACCACTAGTATTCAGTTGTTTCACGTGCTTACAACTGAGTTGCCAAATAGCGCCAGATGTCGCTATTATAAGCTGTTGTCCGAAAAGTTTTGAAGCATGTTGCAAAACTTTTTTGAGTGATTGTACATAATGTAGGCTCAAAATTTAAGAATTTTGGCCGAAATTATACATGAAACGTCACGTAGATGTTGCAGCCTAGCCTAACATTCGGTGTTATCCTAATAACCTATTAAAAACTAAAGTTTATTATAATTATTTATCATTATCACACTTACCATCACCACAATTACTGCTGCTAGTATTATAATCAATATCTACGTTGTTATTATCGATATCTTCATTAAAATGTGTTAATATCACTATCGTCGTCTACAGCGATTTGCCGCATTCCACATTTACAGGCTTACAGTACGTGTGCTGCCACCTATTGGTGATTATCTCGAGAGCTTTACGGATAACAAGGCTTCGTTCAGTTGGTAGTTGGCAATTCCTGCTAACATTCTCTTTACGCATAACAACATGGCTTTGATCAATTGGTGGTTGACAATTCCTGCTACCATTCTCTTTAGGCATAATAACAAGGCTTCCCCAAATATTTTCCATAATCATTTTACTGTACATCACCAACGTCGTCTGCACGCTTACAAACGATGGTGCTGCCACCTAACGGTATTCATATCAAGCCAAGAGGCAGCTTTCAGGCTTCAGCTGCAGTGATGAAACGTAGTAAATTCCAGAGTTTGATTGCATAGTTTTATAATATATAATGGATATATATAACATATATTACCGTGGGTAACATCTTTATTAATGTTTTTGTTGATTCTGCCGGTAAGAAACAATGTTTACAAATGAATGTAAACCTATGAGGTAGCTTTCAGCAGCAGATGAAACATTCGATCGTAGTAAATGGCTGATTGTATAATACATATTTTGATAAATATAAATATGGTAAATAACTTCTTTATTAATGTTTTTGTTGATTCTGTTGGTAAGAAACAATATGCATATGATAACCTAATACTACAGTTTTTACTTACCAAAATCATATGAGCATAGGCTAGAAACATTTTTTTCCCTCAATGTCCTGCTGAAATTAAAAGGCCCTATGCAGACATGCGTCTTATAAGCCATCAAATACGGTAATTTTGTACCCTTATATATTTCATAATAAGAATAAAATCAGAATAGTGGTAAAGAATAACTTAAATTGCAAAGCATTACCTTGTGGGTAAAGTCTTTCCTATTTTCTTGCCAACCTCTGTCAGGCGCATTATCATAATCAAATCCACCATCACTGCCTTCTGCTTTTCCATATAATTCACTACGTAACTTCATGTGATCTCTGAAATAAAAAGGAAATGAATCACCCTTAAAATTTTAAGAGAAGCAATACTAGACAATGGATCAAGGATACTAAAAATGTCAAACAGGAGCTTAATGGCAAAAATCATATCATCATTATCCATGATCTACGCACATTCACACTATCTTTGTACCAAATTTGATTAAAATCCCTTCAGTTGTGCAGGAGTTAAGATGGCAAGGTAGATGTTACAGATGGTAGTCTCCCTTCAAGCAAATTTAAGCAAGATGGTCTACCTTTGTGCCAAGTTTGACTTGAATCCCTTCAACAATGTGGAAGTTGTTGCAATGACAAGTTTAGTGTGACAGCCGGACAATTTAAACAATATCTGTCTTTGTACCAGTTTTAACTGTAACAGGCCTATACTGCATATTGCTGCATCACAGACTTACAGTGAGCCCCTGCTATATCATGGTTCAGTGTTGGCAGCTTCAGTTAATCTCAGATTTTTCTGTGGCACGTATTTCCAAATATATCGTGGAAAATTCACTAATTCGTGGATTTCTTGTAGAGCAATATTCACTAATTACCGTATTTCATGTTATTTTCATGACTCAATTTTTTATAATAAAAAAATGATTTACTAATTTTCATATATTAATAATGTAAACACTGCAAAATATCAATTCATTAAGGAAAATATACTAAATTAGTTAAGAGTTTAGCACAATTCTTTGCTTTTCCCAATCATTTGCTGTTACGAAATCTCCCACTTAGGGGGAGGGATGTAGGCCTCACTGTCAATCATCTTGACATATTGACAGTGTGAAGGGTAGCACCTAAGCAAACAGAATCTCTCTGTCTGTCTCTCTCTTTTACACCAAAGGATACTAGTACAGCAGAATGTGATACAGATAGAAAGGGAAAGGGAGAGTGGTTGACAGAAAGATATATATACTGTATGCATATACATATATACTGTATAGTGGTACCTTGACATACAAGTTTAATTCGTTCTGTGACTGAGCTCGTAACTCAATTTGCTCGTAAATCAAATCAAATTTCCCCATTAAAGTGAATGGAAATTATATTAATCTGTTCCAGCTCCTCAAAAAACACACCAATTTTTGTTGTTTTTCTATGACTTCATGCTTCACATCCAAGGTAACCGGCCTTTTCTTCTTCTCAGCATTGGTCTTAAAACTCACCTTCTTGGGACCCATGGTTAAAATTAAGAAATGTTCTAAAATACAGGGGCACAGCAAGAAATGCGACGAGATGCTGCAGAGATGCTTGCACGCCAACATAACCACATGAACTGAACAAGACCACTTGGCTAGGCATCTCGGTGCTGGCAATGGCAGACACATTGGGAGATGGCATCTCCCAGGCTCGCTGGCTCGTAGCTCAAATCTTGGATCGCTTCTTAACCCATGAAGGACGACCCATCCATATAATGGATGCATTCATTACTATCAACTTGCGAGCATCTATATTGTGGATGCATTTTTTCCTCCTTCCTCCCTCATATGTATGGCTTTAGCTCTGCCTTCTATTGATGTCACAGGCTACTGTAGCCAATCAATGATCGTTTAGAAAGTAAAGTTGCCAAAAATTTTATAATTTGAGGTTATAGGAGTGTTATGAGCATGCACGGTTGGAGGTGGGGGTGGGGGCCATCTGGCTTATCAATCTAGTTTTTTGTTCTCTGCTGGCCCAGTAAAAGTTAACTTTTTTTTTTATGCAAAAGTAAGTGTTTGTTTGTTTTATAATGGCTGATATTGATTATCATAGTGATTCAGAAACAAGTGCTGATGATTTGGACAGTCATAGTGAGTATGACAGTGACGATTATACCAGCAACAGTGATCTTTATGATGACGATCTTGACACTGAACCTGTTGCTTCATCCTGGACACATGTTTATCCGCCTGAAGGCATTGATTGTGGGAGTGATTTTGTTTTTACCCAAAGAAATGTAGGTCCTTTAAGGATTCCTAACTGCAATGCAAAGCCTATTGAATACTTTTCTCTATTTGTAACTGATGATATAGATATTCTTGTTCATGAAACCAACAAATATGCTAACAGATTTTTAGCTAGTAAGGAAGAGTGGGTGACAGACCATCCACGAAGCAAATACAGAAGATGGAAACCAGTAACTTGTGAAAGAATTAAAAAGTTTTTAGGTTTTAGTTTGCTCATGGGATTGGTAAGAGTGCAGGGTGTCAGGGATTTTTGAAGTGCTTTTCGTTCAACTCGAGTTCCTTTTTTTAGAGAAACCATGCCACGAGATGAATATCTTCTTAGTCGCTTTCTTCATACGAATGATAATACCTTGAATAAGCCTAGAGGTGACCCACAGTATGACCTCTGGTTTCAAGTACGTCCTCTTTTAGATTCCTGTAATAAATTATTCAAGGAACATTGCAATCTTCAGCAGACTGTTTCCCTTGATAAAAGCATGATTGGTATGTATAATAGGTGTGCATTCATACAATATAGGCCCAATAAATGGCACTGTAGGTATGGGATAAAAAAGTTTGAACTCTGTGAAGCTTCCACTGGATATGTTTATCACATTGATTTATACTCAGGATGTGATTTTTATGCTACTGAAAGTCGGCAAGGCTTTACTCATGCAGCAGTAATGAATATAATGGAGAAAAGCAAGCTTCTCAATAAAGGTTACCACCTGATTACTGACAACTTTTATACAAAGATTCCTCTGGCAGAAGCCCTACTAACACAAAAGACATCACTCACAGGAATAGTAAGATTAATTCTAGACTTTGCCACAAATTTTGGCCAAGCAGACGCTCAGCACAGGTGATATTGTCTATGTGAGAAAAGGAAAGTTGCTTACCTGTGGTTTCAGAGAAAAAGCAACTCGTAAGCCAGTTTACCTTTTGACAACATATGCTCATGCTGAGAATGTCATATTACAGACAAGACATGGAGAAAAAGTCATGCCTAAAGTCATAAATGACTATAATGCTGGTATGGGAGGTGTTGACCTTTTGGACAAAAAACTTTATCATTATGCTGCACAGAGGTCAACCAGGAGATATTGGAAGAAAGTTTATAGTAATCTTATAGATATTTCAGTTCTAAATGCTTATATTGTTTATCAGCAAAATATTGTTAGGCCATCCAAGCAAGATGATTTCCTTCATGACATTACTGAAAGTCTGTCAGTCACGAATGCTGCATCTTACCCTCTCATTCCACGATTGCCAGGAAGCCAACTTTCTAATTCACCAGGTCGTAACCTCATTCAAGTCAGTTCATCTGGTTCAAGCCATGTATATGCCAGGTTAGATGGTTGCAAGCAAAGATTATGTGCTGTTTGTCTCAAGCATTCTAAGCATTGGTGTCCTGGATGCAATGCTGGCATTCATGAGCAATGCTGGCCAAAGCTGCAACATTACTTATGGTGAAAGGTTGTCCTAAGAGGAAACATGAAGACGATAATGACCACGAAGACTCTCAATAAATTTAATGCTCTAATCTACACTTGAAGAAGCCTCATTCTTGAGTTCGTGGGTATTCAGAATTATATACTCAAGGTTACTTGAGTACGTAATTCAGAATTACTACATGGTGGAAAAGTGTCACTTGATATGTTGATACACAATTTTTTTACCACGCTATTACTGGACAGAAGATTCTGTTTTTTTTGGGGGACTTTTTCAAAACTAAATTCTTTAGAAAATTAACACTAATAAAACAAATAGGAATAATAAGTTTTGTAATAATCCAGCTTCAAAGCAAATTAATTTTTTTGCAACTGTAACTTCTAAAGAATTTTCTGTTGATACCCAAACTAATTAACAATATATACAAAAATAAATAGCATATTCAAAAAGTTAATCTCCTTGCAGTTTCAATGATACCACATACTTATAAATTCAAGCAAAAAATAATATTTTTACAGTTTTTTCCTTTTTTTTTTATAAATATCAATACCCAGCTGTCGTCCGTCGTGGGTTAAAGCAAAAAATCGCTTGTGCACCAGCTCGTATCTCGGAAAACTCATACGTTGGTTCACTCGTAAGTCAAGGTTTGACTATACTGTACAGTATATACAATAATACCTTGAACTTACACGAGGTTAGGTTTCAGAACCCCTCGTGTAAGGCAAGGACTTGCATAAGTTTGGTATGGTCACTAAAATTAAACCCTAAATATGACAAAAGCACTTTAATTTCACTTAAAAGTTAGCTTATTGCCGTACTGTAATTCATATTTCATTGCAGTGCAGAGAGAGAGAGAGAGAGAGAGAGAGAGAGATTATTCATAATTTACGACAGAGAGAGAATAACTTTGGAAAGAGATAGAGAGAAGTTATTCTTACGTTAGATATCAAAAGATGGAAGAGAGAGAGAGAGAGAGAGAGAGAGAGAGAGAGAGAGAGAGAGAGAGAGAGAGAGAGAGAGAGAGAGAGAGAGAGAGAGAGAGAGCAACCCTCGGAGAAAAGACTCAGAATCTATTTTATTCTTTTAAAATTTTAAATAATTCACTATATAATGCAAAAAAGTTTTAATTATACCCTGGAAAATATGAAAAAATTAATAAATTAACTTCACATTTATCTACAAAGCTACAGTTTACAAAACCAACAAACATACATGTTACATATGCATAAAAAATCTCTCTCTAATCTCACTGAGAGAGAGAGAGAGGTTTACATTGACAGCTGTTTTGTGATTCTGATTGATTTTGTAAAGTATGCTAGTATCATACAGTACTTAATGTAAAAAATTAAAAATAATACAAATTTTTCATACAATTTTACACATGAAAGCATGAAAACTTTTAAATTACTTCAAAAATTAAACATTATCACTTCTGCAAGGTTTCTCGAGGATTTTGCAAATGTCACATCTGTGAAAAAATCGTGTATGCCAGTTAGTTAGGTTCCAATGAAAAGTTTGCGTGTCTGTGAATTCGCGCAACTCAAAGCGTGATAAATATTAATACACACACACACACACACACACACACACACACACACACACACACACACACACACACACACACATATATATATATATATATATATATATATATATATAAAATCATGAAGCTACAAACGTTGTTTAATATCCAATTCACGCTACTTTGGGAATATCTCCAATGGGGAATTATTACCGAAGGGGAATTATAAGTGACAAATGGATCGGTACTGCCGGGTCTCCATCCCTCAACACAGTTACCTTCCAATGACTCCAGTCAATGGTCTACCCACTGAATTGGATATTAAGTGACATTTGTAGCATACAGTAATACTTTGATCTTACACAATTCGAGTTGCATGAATTCACACACACACGAACTTTTCACTGGAACCTAGCTAATGGGCATACACGATTTTTTCACAGACACACGAAATTCTCAAGAAACCCTGCAGAAGTGGGTGTTTAATTTTTTAAGTAATTTACAAGTTTTCATGCTTTTATGTGTAAAATCTGTATGAAAAATGCATTTCATTTATGTGTAAAATCTGTATGAAAAATGCATTTCATGCTTTTATGTGTAAAATCTGTATGAAAAATGCATTTCATGTTTTAATGTGCAAAATCTCTATGAAAAATGCATTTCATGTTTTCATGTGTAAAATCTCTATGGAAAATGCATTTCATGCTTTCATGTGTAAAATCTGTATCGAAAATGTATTATTCTTATTTTTGTACATGCGTAAACATGATGCAAAGGTAATTTCAGCACATTCACTTAGTGTACTTTTACAAGACGTGATACCCATTTGCAATGTTACTGCACTTTTCAAAGATGATACCCCTGCAGAAAATGCTTGTTTAATGTTTGAAGTACATTTATAAGTTTTCATGCTCTTAACTGTAAAATCGATATGGAAAATCTATACAGGCGGTCCCCGGTTTACGACGGGGGTTCCGTTCTTACGCTGCGTTGTAAACCGAAAATCGTCGTAAGCCGGAAAATCGTCGAAAATCGTCAAAAATCATAAGAAAACCTTACTTTTAATGCTCTGGGTGCATTGAAAACGATGTAAACTGCATTATTATTGAGTTTTACATAAAAAAAACCTTCAAATTATGATTATTCTGCTGTTTTGGGGCCATATTTCTTCCGTCGGAACGACGTGTCGTGAACCCCGAACATCGGGAAATAATTTCTGATGAATATATTTGAAAAGCGTCAGAACCTCGAACAAAAGTCGGAACCGTCGTAAACCGGGGACTGACTGTATTTATATTTCTGTACATAAATATCATACAAGTATTATGTCCATTTGCAAAGTCTTTGTCACAAGGACTTTACATGACCTTGAGATGAGGTTGTTCAGTCGCGCTCATTTGATAAAATGAATTCGTTAATGTAATATCAGAGATGTAACTAAGAGTTGTATAAGTGTCATTCTTTGAAAATTACTCTGTTCACCTCGGAGAAAAGTGCTGGTGCAATCTGTATGTGCATGTAATTACAGCACATTCAGTTGGTGTACTTTTACAAGATGTGATACCCTTAGTTACTGCATTTTTCAAAGATGATACCCCTGTAGAAAGTGTGTTTAATTTTTAAGTTTTCGTGTTTTTAGGTGTAAAATCAGAATGGAAAATTTGTATTTATATATTTGCGCATGAATACGATACAAAAGCAGTACAGTTACTTTATTACAGTATCTCTCTCTCTCTCTCTCTCTCTCTCTCTCTCTCTCGTAGTTAGCGCTCAAACATATTTTTACAACTTATTATTTCTCTGTACGTCATTACCTGTACAGTATATAATTTTAAATTGATTGAATTTTACCTCTACTGTACTACCTTCTACGAACATTATGTACATGTTTTCGCTATTTTATGGAATTGTACTTTAGTTGACTGACACATGACGTTTTGCCTAGTGACACAAAGAAAACAGCTTTTACTTTAAGTGACAAAGAAAACGGCATCCCATGAATTAGGGGTAACATTAGTATACGTACGCACCTACTGTAAATGCGCTATTATGAAACTGTGCAGTACTCAATTTTTATGTCAACCATTTACTGTGTTCCTTTTTTAAGGGTAACAAGCTAAATTTTAAATAAAATTACACTAACTTTAGGTCATTTAAAAGGTAGCTTAATACTTTGGGAGCATGATTAGATCATATTTAGTACTTAAACTCTGGAAATAAACATGTATTAGCATTTTTAAAGACCATGCCAAACTTACGCTAAAATTCACCTTGCACGAGGGGCTCCGAACCTAACCTCGCGTAATTTCGAGGTATGACTGTAATATATATATATATATATATATATATATATATATATATATATATATATATATATATATATATATATATTATATTGGGTGGGACGCCTATGTATTTTTCCAAATATGCTAACCTCCTTCTGAAGATGATATTATTACCGGAAGATTGAGTAGGCACTGTCAGGCAACATCTGGCAACCCACTCCTCTCTCCCTGAGAGGAGTAGAAGTTCCCAGTAGCTGCCGGTCAATTATAGTGGATTATTTACCAAATTTTTTCGTCCGCATGGACTCGTGAGTTTGGTGTTATTTAGCCTCTATTTAGTGCTTTTTTTCTTATAATAAGCCACAATAAGCTCTTGTCAAGTGAGAAAATAAGTCAGATAATCGCTCTGCATAAGATGGAAACTGCAACTGAGGATACTGCCGATGTTGTGGGCATTTAGTGAGCGAACTGTGCAACGGAGGGTAAAAAAGTTCAAAGATGGCTCACTAACACAAGCAACATTGGCAGTGGGACAAAAACATAAAATATGTATCTACGGAAAAAATAACGAATCTGGTTAAGTATTTGAAAAAGACCTACCTGTAGTTACCAACAACGCACTTTTTGCCAGTGATCGGATCTGTGATATCCCCATAAGGATACACTATCTTCATGAGAGAATGGGTAATATCCTTGGTCATCTGCTCTGGAAGTTCTCTGAAAAAGATACCATATAAACTTTAAATCTCCACATCTAGAAACAGTATAAACTTTTAATCTCCATATCTAGAAACAATCAAGACAATAAGAATTAAAAATCATTTTACATGAAATTCAGTAAACTGTAAAAAAATAAACTCTTAACCCTTAAGGGACAGCATGATTTATCAATGTGCAGCACCCCAGACCGGGGAAACTTTGAGGTCGGCAAAACAGAAAAAAAAATCACATCAATGGAAAGAGAATTACACGTACATTCACACTGTATAAATATAAAAATTCAAAAAAATTTTCCCTACTTTCCACGAGAAGTTGAAAATGACTATTTACAACCCTTTGTGGGGCCTCATTTACAAGACCATCATAAATTTTACCAACTTATATATATTTTTTCTAATAAATTCATTGTATTTTGTAAAATTATTATTACTGCTCACACAATATCAAAACAGATAAGAAATAAAAGCAGTAACATTTTTTGCATATTTGTTGTAAAATATTCACGTAAATTTACAAGAAGGACGATTCAGTAACTTTTTTTTTTACTTTTACATACTTTTTCTAATATTTCTTTGCAATTTTCTTTGTAAAATTACATTTACAACCGACATACTATCGTAAAAGACAAAAACAAAAAACAACAGCAAACCCTTCGCATATTTATAAGCAAATTTACAAAAAGACCCATGTGAGAGAGAGAGAGATGCAGTACTTTCCCCCTTGAAGTCACAAGCATTACTGATACTGGCCTGGCTCTCACGTCTGTATAAAAGTTGCCATTAGTGAATTTATGGCTTATAGAAGTATTGGCACCTTTGTTTCGAATCATTATTACCATAACTTATTATCAACTAAAAAAAAATTCCCCTTCGGTAACATATATGAAAATATATTATTTCCGAGGTAGAGCGAATTGGATATTAAAGGACGTTTGTAGCTTACTGAGTGTATATGAATCACGGTGATGTGATAAAAAGTCATAATATGGCTGCGTGTGACAAAACACTTTACACGGTTAACATGGCAGAGGTGGGTGGATATTGTCTCTAAATACAAACACCTGAGTTCGATGGGAGATTTGTATATGGGAGCCAATATCCACTTATACCTCACTTGCTAGCCATGTGGGTTAAGCGTCCACTGTAGCCCTGAGTTCTTGTCTGTCGCTGGTTTGAGCCCGCGGGACGACGAACTTATTATCAACTACAAAATTCCCCTTCGGTAACATATATGAAAATATATTATTTCCGAGGTAGAGCGAATTGGATATTAAAGGACGTTTGTAGCTTACTGATTGTATATGAATCACGGTGATGTGATAAAAGTCATAATATGGCTGCGTGCGACAAACGCACTACACGGTTAACATGGCAGAGGTGGGTGGATATCGTCTCTAAATACAAACACCTGAGTTCGACGGGAGATTTGTATATGGGAGCCGATATCCACTTATACCTCACTTGCTAGCCGTGAGGGTTAAGAGTCCACTGTAGTCCTGAGTTCTTGTCCGTCACTGGTTCGAGCCCACGGGACTATTCTAACTTATTATCAACTAAAAATTCCCCTTTGGTAACATGTGTGAAAATATATTACTTCCGAGGTAGAGCGTAATTGGATATTAAAGGACGTTTGTAGCTTACTGATTGTATATGAATCACGTGTGATGTGATAAAGTCATATATATATATATATATATATATATATATATATATATATATATATATATATATATATATATATATATATCTATATCTATATATATCTATATCTATATATATCTATATCTATATCTATATATATCTATATATATATATATATATATATATATATATATATATATATATATATATATATATATATATATATATATATATATATATATATATATATATATATATATATATATATATATATATATATATATATATATACATATACATATACATATACATATCCATATATATATATATATATATATATATATATATATATATATATATACATATACATATATATATATATATATATATATATATATATATATATATATATATATATATATATATATATATATATATATATATATATATATATATATATATATATATATATATATATAATGATTGTATATGAATCACGGTGATGTGATAAAAGTCATATATATATATATATATATATATATATATATATATATATATATATATATATATATATATATATATATATATATATATATATATATATATATATATATATATATATATATATATACATACATATATACACATATATTATATAATGCTAAAGGGTGTAAGAGCCTGGAGTTAGCCTTATACAAAACCCATCTGTAACACTAATGAAAAGAATAAAATTTACTTACTTTATTAAAACTACGTCTCCAACCTTGCACTTCTGCTCAGGATCATAGGCAAAATAGTCAGTATATTCTGGAAAATACTATAAAAAAATTTCTTCAGTATTCAAATAACAGCTACACAACAATACTTAGCAAAATCTGCTTCATATCAAGCTTCAGTGACTCACTAAATTTAACACATTTGCAAAGTAAGTTTTATAATTAACTTGCAGTTTTCCTAAGTATACAAACCAAAGTCTTTTATGTACGAGTATTCCTTAGTGCAAGGTGAAATCAGGCGTTGAAACTTGGTAACAAGGTAGTTAAGTGTTGAATAACAGGGATAAGTGGGGTAATATCCCTAGCTCACCTGCCACCACCAAGTACTCCTCTGGTATAGTGACAAAGTGGGGTGGTTTATGTGAGTCATATGATCAAAGGCTCTGGTTTGTATACTTATGGGAATACAATCATTGCCTCCTATATAGGTAACTCACACCTCCAAATGGAAGTTGAAAACCATGTAGAAACATCATGATCGCAGTCATGAAAGTGAGCAATGACTCGTTACCTCCTACTTGGACTGCCACAGGGAGGCCAAAGTGGTAGGGCCCTGAGCCTGAGCATTAATATCTTCATTCAAGTAAAGAAATGATTGGAAAATTATGTGCTAGCCCTGTAAGTGTTGCAAAAGTCAGAAGGCCGCTATGCCTGGCTAATATGACCGAAGGGCTCAGAATATAGCTCTACTGACCCCCAAACACATCTTATCTGCTGAAGGTCTGAGTTCAGCAAGTACTTGGGCTAAGTTACTGCCCAGCAGAGGCAGGAAGAATAAAGAATGGAGAGAAGCTAGTCACTGCAATCAGACCCAGCCTTCCACTCTCAGACTACCTTAGGCGAGATGCTTTTATAATAATAATAATAATAATAATAATAATAATAATAATAATAATAATAATATTCTTCATTGCAGCTCAGGGCCATATACATGGAATATACAAACACAATACACACAATCTAGATACATACGATAACATCATAAAAACAATTGGCAGCAGCCAAACAGTTGCTGAAGAAGTAGAAAAAATAGAATTCATAATAATGGTAGTGACAGTAATTATATGGAGAATAATAGTATAAAAAAAATATTAAAAATTATAACAGTTAAAAATAGAGATGCAGACGATTAAATTTCCAGCTGGGGACCTTAGGTGGTTACATAAGTCAGGTCCAGAAGGCTAAATACAAGAATTGAAAATTGCAAAACTCTACAAATGATATTATTCACAGCAGCAATAAAAAAGGAAAAATACCAGTAATAACACGAAACGTAGAAATATTATAATAATAATAATAATAATAATAATAATAATAATAATAATAATAATAATGACAGATTCTGGAGATGACACTTCATAATTGCAAAAATAGAGAACAAGTCATCTAAGGAATAGATCCCACATTATCCCACCTTTCCCACAATTTAGATATTCTTGCCTCACAGCTTGGGATGCTCTGTATGAGCGAATTGCTGCCGTTTCTCAGTCGGGTGATCAGACTGGACATTGTTCGCCTCACAATGATTTTCAAATTACCCAGGCAGTTTTCTATGAATATCTGCACGGCGGAGTGATAGTGAGGAGTGTTTGTGAGGTGTCTCAGAATGTTATTGTGAACATTGGGTATAGTTTGTCCAAAGGGAACACCCATATATACTGTAGCAGTATGAGTGGAAGAGCAGCAGTTTCGTGTCTCAGTGACAGAAGGCAAACCTCCTTGCAATTATACTGCCAGTTGCACATAGTTTACGACGCCTCTGTTCTATGTCTGCAGCATCTTTTAGGCCATCCGTGATAATGTGGCCCAAATACGGAAATTCATGCACAACTTCCATACAATGATTTCCGAGGAAAATTTGTGGTTCTGCAATATGCTTAAGTGATCTCAGGAGCAGCGACATACACTGGGCTTGGTTTTGTTGTATAGGATATCAAATTCCTCTGCTTATTGGCGGAAGGTGTCAATGAATTGCTGGAGACCTTGCACTGATGGGGAAATCAGAACCATATCATCAGTGTAACAGAGGTTGTTTATTGTTGTTTCATTGATAGCGCACCCTATTGGGAGTGAGTTCAGTTTGACATTCAAACCAGACTGCGGTCAATAGTTCAACCAGCAGTCACCCTACTGCGCACTAACCCAAAATGTAGAAATGACCATCACAGGAGAGATCTGAAAGAATTCTATTCGAATGTAATTTCCGTTATGCTGGCCTCCGGCAAGATACCTTTAGATCTCATCAAGGCAACTCTCGTAATATACCTGGATGGAATGACTTGGTTAAGGATCTATGTACACATTCACGAGAGATGTTTTTACTGTTGAGGCAAAATGGTAGCCCGAGGGAAGGACACTTTGCACTGCTAATGAGGCAGGCAAGAGCACAGTTCAAACAGGTATGGAGAGAGAATGCCCCCTTGCTGGAGCCTGTTTAGGGGGCCGAAGGTGTACGACAATATGTTACCCCATTTGACACAGAATTGCGGTGTGGAGAACCAACAACATAAAATGCCAATTAGATATAGAGGTGTGCCTCGTTTGTGCAGCTTCAGGTAGTCTGCTCTGTCAAATGCTTTTCTCACATCTACAAAACATAGGAAAACAGGAGAGGCTGATGATATGTAATAGTTCAGCAATTCTTTCAGGATGAAGATGCAGGTGTCAGTTGAGTGGTTTGGTTCAAAGCCGAACTGGTTGTCAGCAGTGTGTAGAAAGGGGAGAAGTCTCACTAGAAGAACGGACTCGAGTATCTTCGACGCAATTGCAGTAATTGCAATCGGGCGATAATTGCCAGGGTCAGCTGCATCCTTTAGATTGTTTTTTATTAATGGTATTAAGTGAACTAAGAGTAGGGAGCCTGGGAGAAACTGGTGAATTATACACGCATTGAACAGAGCAGCTAGCAAAATATAAATTATCGGATGGCAGAATTTGAAAGCTTCAGCAGGCAGGCCATCGCAGCCGAGCAATTTATTAATAGGTAGGTTGTTTATGGCGTCGCTGATGTTACCTGGTGTTATACGAGCAGCGAAATGAAACAATGTTATCAGTAAGGAGGTTATCTACATCACTTCAGGAGTCTTGATCACTTATGCAATTCAGGATAGTGCTGAAATGATCGCCCCACATTCTTGCGATAGCCTCATCACCAACAGCATCTCCTACTCTCTGTGATAGCTTTTTAGTTTTGGGATTTAGGGATTGAACGTCTTTCCAAAGACGGGTAATCGCCAGATTCTAATTTTCTAGACAATGCATCAGCTCTTAGTTGCTTTTCATTCAGTCTGCAGTGCTTAAAGGTAAGTTTGAACTGTGCTCTCGCCTGCCTCATTAGCAGTGCAAAGTGTCCTTCCCTCGGGCTACCATTCTGCCTCAACAGTAAAAACATTTCTCGTGAATGTGTATATAGATCCTTAACCAAGTCATTCCATCCAGGTGTATTACGAGAGTTGCCTTGACGAGATCTAAAGGTATCCATGCCGGAGGCAAGCACAGCGGAAATTACATTCAAATAGAATTCTTTCAGATCTCTCCAGTGATGGTCATTTCTACATTTTGGGTTAGTGCACAGTAAGGCGTCTGCCGGTTGGACTATTGACCGCAGCCTGTGACTTCCTTTTTTGACGGGAATCGCATATCCTTCCTTGAGAACCTGTAGTACCCATGGTTCTATCGATCTGGCCTCTTGCTGTCTCCAGAAGTGTGGGAGTCTGGTGCCCAAAGGTAGACGGGGGACCGAAGTCTCACTTGTTAGAGACTGGTCTAGAAGAGGACTTCTTGCTGATAGGGTGAACTGATCTGGGATTTGTGAGTGGGCGCAAGGAAGCTCTTCCTCTGTTACCTCGGAAGGGCCGTGGCCAGAGAGGAGAGAGGCCAAGGATTAAGCGAAACAGCAGGTGTTCGGTTAGACTCCATGGTTCACTTGGACAACTGCACAAGCAAGTCATGAGTAGCCTTTTGCAATGCTGTAGCTACCCCCTCTAATGTCATTCGAGGAAAAAAGGCTGGTTTGTACAGATGAGCGAAAAGAAGAGCAGATCTCTGGGAACAGTGTCACTCCTTTAGTGGTGAAAGAACACCACCAGTCTGTTTTATTCAGTATACATGACGAAAAAAGAGCAGCTAACTCCTGTGTCCCATCTCGAATTGCCTTGTCCGCACACGTAGTCTGCAAGTATATCAGCACCCCAAGACTCTTCTTTGCTTCCCATTCACCAATGTTTAGACAACATCCTGGAACTGCTGAAGAACCCTCATCTTTGAAACCAGAACCACAGCAAGATTTGGCACTTTCCGCTGTATCTTCAGCAGAGGAGGAACCTGAACCAGAACAGCCTTCATCAGCGTACGCCTCATTATTGAATTATTTTCTGTTCTGCTCCCCGACATATTTCTCCACTGTGGCCCTTTCTTCCCCGGGATCAGCGTCCTTGTTATGTCAATCCTCGAGTACCACTAGACTCCCGTAGATGGCCCTCTCTGTTTTGTCCAAGAAAGCGTTGTCGGGGATCGACTCTTGGCTGTCTGAGAAGAGGGAGTTGGGCAAAGCTGTGTTTTGTTCTCCTCCTTGGTTTTCAAAAGGAGGTATGTATTCTATACAAATGGGGAAGCTCCTTCCTTGGTAGTTTCTCCTATATTTGTACATGCAGACTGGCCCAAAGACAGGTGAAGAGGATACGGCTTTGGGGATCTGTGACACAGAAGGCGCTGAAACAGGTTGACCTGCAGCAATAGGGATGTTTGAATCTGGAGTCTCAGACTCATATCCCAGTGCTGGAGAGCTGGGAGCCAACAGGATGTCTGGGGCTACAGCGCGAACTGAACCTGCAGCAGGCTTATGAGCCACTGGGAGCTTGGATCCAATGGGAGAGGGAGATCCCAAAGCGACCTTATGAGCCAATTGGCGCTCGGTAGCCAATTGGGCTTGTTAGCCAATTGGTGCTTGGGAGCCAATTGGCACTTGTGAGCCTATGGGCACTTGCGAGCCAATGGGAGCTCGGTGTCAATGGGAGCTTACGAGCCAATGGGAGCTCGGTGTCCAAAGGGAGCTCTCTGTTGTTCCAATAGCTGCAAGAGGGCCCTTGATCCCTATGGCACTTGCGAGGTACCACTGTACACACGTCCGCAACATGCCTCTTCAAAGGCCTAGAAGATCCCTGAAAACGTCAACCGTGTCCTTTGGGTTCAAAATCTGAACCACTGGAAGATAAGGTGTGATCCAATTAGACACCTTTCGAGTGTTTGGTTGCCGAAACCTGGGAAATAGCAACAGGTTCGGGTGAGGAAGCAACTACTTGCGTGCAAACCCTACCGACCTCCCTTGGACTTATGGTTTGCCTCCTCCCAGGTGCAGGGGAATCTGAGTGACCAAATTTAGGAGATCCATAAGACTCCTTTCCAGTGGCTGTCTGTCGATATCTGGGACCAGCAACAGGCTCGACTGAGGAAGAAGCTACTCGTGGGCAAACCCCACCGACCTCCCTTGGACTTACGGTTTGCCTCCTCCCAGGTGCAGGGGAGTTTGGCAGGGACCTCCGTGTAGGAGCATCAGTGGGACGAGTAACCACCCCCTCCACAACACTAACCCGGGTACAGGCACTAGCACTTGCACCAACAGTTGCACTATGATCCTATCTGAGCAACAGTACTTACTAAAATGTTGAATTTTTTTTATCCATCCGAGACTGGCGATGGCAGTGGGTTCAGAGGGGAGGGAGCCAGGTAATGGAATTGTAGGGAGAGCGAGAGAAGTAGGAATCGGGGAACGAGAAGTCAAAGACATAGAAAAAGCTGGTTTAGGGGTAGAGGACACAGAAGCTCTAGCCTCAGCTCTAGCAGCCACTTTCCTAAGCCTAGCTTTCTCTAATTTATCCAAATGATTGGTCAACACTTTCCATTTACTTACAGGCCAATCCTTACATTCCTTGCAAGTCAAGTCGGGGGAACATACCTGTCCACGGCAGTGAAAACAAACAGAATGTTCATCATATTTAAATGAAGTCAACCTAGCATTACAGCCTTTGCTGCAATACCGGTTACTGGTCACACTCATTCTGACATAATAGTCCAAAAAACTGAAAAAAAGGCTAAGCTAAGCTATGAAAATATGGCTTGGAGGCTACCAAATGAAAGAATACTTCACCAAATCCTTTGACAGACAACCAAACCATCTGGTGAAACTACTCCTGAATTAACAAAACATAGTTGCTGAACGACTGATGTTCAGTCATCAACAGTGGAAACGAATTGAGCTCTTTGGCTATGTTGTACCTATTCTTCCCCGAAAGTGGGCGGGGCACTTACCTGCACCAAAACAAAAGAGAGCTACCACGAATTTTCAATTATTAAGCTGCCATTTAAAGTAGAAACTATAGCTAGGTAATTACTTGGTAAGTATCATATATAAAAATGTCGTTTTTATATAAGTAGCTTACCAAATAATTACATAGACAAATCCCACACTGACTGTAGGTGGGATGAATGGACATAATACTACCCCTTGCCCCCAAAACAAAGAGGGTTCCCAGAAGACTCATCCATGCGTTGGTTGAGCAGGAGGGATAAGTTACGAAGTCTTGGACTTTTCTGTGGCAATTTAGGATCCTTTGTTGAGATGGAAAAGCCCAAAAACTCAAGAGAGTCTATCACTATCCCCAAATATAGAATAGACTGAGTCAGGACCTGCGGCTTCTTGAAGTTTATTAAAAGGCCTAAATCTTGAGTGAGATGAAGAGTATCCTGCAGGTCCTCCGTGCACGGAGATCTTGAGGGGGAGTGTAGGAGCCAGTCGTCCAGGTACAGTGAGATGTTTACCCCCATGAGATGTAGCTATTTTGCTAGGGGAGCGAGTACCTGGGTAAAAACTTGACGGGCCGATGAGAGTCCGAAGCAAAGTGCCCGAAATTGGAAGACTCTCTCCTGGAACACGACTCTCAGATACTTCCTGGAATCCGGGTGAACTGGAACGTGGAAGTGAGCATCTTGCATGTCAATCGTAACCATCCAGTCTCCCTGATGGATGGCCGACAATACAGGCTGACTTGTCTCCATTTTGAACTTCGTTGTTTGAACGAAGAGGTTCAGGGCACTGACGTCCAGGACAGGTCTCCATCCTCCCGATGACTTGGGAACCAAGAAGAGGTGGTTGTAAAAACCCCCCGTGCTTACATCCTTGACTACTTCCATGGCTTTCTTTTCTAGTAGGGCTGACACTTCCCGAGATAGGGCTGAAAACCTCTCTGAGCCTACTGAGTAGGCTATTAGCTGATGGGAGAGGTTACTGAGGGAGGTTTTTCCCTGAAAGGGATTGCATAGCCCTCCTTCAATGCCTTCAACACCCACGGCTCTACATTCTTCTTTTTCCATTCCATCCAGAAATGGGAAAGTCTTGCTCCCACTGGAACACAGAGGACGGACGACTCACTTACGAGGTGCTGGCCTGTTAACGGGTTCCTTGGTTGGTCTGGAAGTTCAGAGGTTGGCTCTAGGTCTGGACTGGAAACGACCTCTAGAACTTCGAAAGGGCTGTTGCTGCAAAGGCGACGTTCTAGTAGCTGTGGCAGCAGCAGTGGCTCTTGCGGGGAACTTTGTCCTTTTAGTGGATTGAGTGAGGAGGTGTTGAGTTGATTTCTTCTGTAGCTCTACTGAAACCCGTTCCAGGGTATCTAACGGGAACAGACTATTTTTGTCCAGGGGGCAAAAAGAAGCGAAGAATGTTGCGATGGGGTGACTCCTTTTGTGAACGAGCACCACAAATCTCGTTTTTAAAGGATTCCTGTTGTGAAGATGGTCGCCAGTTCTAGTGCTCCATCTCTTAGGCTCTATTGGCGCACACCAGCAATCCCTGCCAGTCCGATGCGAAGTTCTCTTGAAACCTGGCTTGGCACTCGAACAAGTACCAACAGGATGAGCCGGGGCACCTGCATGCCCGGACTCTTTCTCCCGTTCCATGTCCGAGTCCATACGGAGAGAGATTTCTCCCGTACCAGACCGGGGCGCTCGGGTCTCCTTAGAGACCCGAGTACTCGGAGCAGCTCGCGAACGAGTGTCTGACACAGTCCCGCTGGTCTTAGGAGCAGGCTTCTTCGGTGCAGCGGAGGGAGTGCAAACCACGGTCTGCATGCCCTCAGCTCCCAATACGACTGACCCGCGGGTCAAAGCATTGGTTCCCTGGTCCATGGACTGGGAAGAGCCAATGAGAGATCCATGGACTGGGAAGAGCCAATGAGAGATCCATGGACTGGGAAGAGCCAATGAGAGATCCCACTGCCTTCCCTGTGGAAGGAGGCAGTCCCTTAGAAGTCTCGGTAAGAGACTTCTGGGGGGGGGGGCTTCTTCTTCTTTGGCTGGAGAGCCTTGGAAGAAGAAGAGGAAGAAGAGGTAGCAGACATTGACGACGACACCTTCCTCGATCTCTTCTTCGACTTCTTCGTCATCTTCATCAGGATGGCAGTCAGGTCCCCCATCCACGAAGGAGC
The DNA here is from genome assembly GCF_040412425.1 of Macrobrachium rosenbergii. Classification (NCBI taxonomy): domain Eukaryota; kingdom Metazoa; phylum Arthropoda; class Malacostraca; order Decapoda; family Palaemonidae; genus Macrobrachium; species Macrobrachium rosenbergii. The sequence goes on along the minus strand of NC_089751.1, from coordinate 24,463,450 downwards.
AGCAGAAGACACAGGCAAAGCCAGGGGGGCCAGGGAAGCAGGCGCAACTCAAGTAGCGGAGACAGTGCTCGGGCCAGCAGCTACCGTGGCAGGTGCAGTAGCGCGGGAGCCAGGAAAGCCAGTAGACGAAGCCTGGGTCAGAGGCACGGGTGGCGCATTTGAAGCCAGGCCGGGCTGAGAGTCAGGGTAGCCCAGAGCTGGAATTGTGGTCAGGAATGGGCGTGGGTCGGCAACAGGAGCAGGCATAGACATAAATGGTACCAACAAAGACACCACCTGTGAGGGGCCAGGAAACCAGGAGGCAGCGGCACGGAATGGAACGTGGCAGGAGCGGCCAACACCTGGGTGTCCAGGTGCGAGGCCACTGTCACAGGAAGCTTTCCAAATGATGACATGGTGACAGTCGTGGTGGTGGATGCGATGGCTGCGCGGGTCGTCACCAGAGCTCCTGACAAATGGGATACCAGGCCCTCTGGTGACGGAACGCCAGGAAGACCCAGGTGCAGCCAGGCAGAGGCGGGATCAGGTACCTGGCTACCAACAGACGCCCCCACACCCAAGCCTGAGGACAAAGTCAGGTTAAAGAGGGAAGTCTCTACTCGCTCTGGGGGAAAAAATTTGCCCCCAGAGTGAGGAGAGGCCCCAGAGAGGATGTTCTGAACGTCCACTCCCCTGAGGCCTTCCACACCCGATGAAACAAATAAGGAAGGGGAAGGGGAGTCCTCACCCGAAGAGGAGGCAGCAAGAAGTGGAAGTTTCCTGGGAGGGAGAAACGATCCTGACAGATCAGCAGCCACGGGAGTCGTTGGGGGAGTGTTACCCTTGGACGACGTCTTGGCGGCCTTCCTATGGTATCGTCTCCTCCCCTCAAACTTCGCCCACTGCTCGGCCAACCAGGAACAACACTCTGAACAGGGAGAAGTACGTGAACACACACATCCTCTGCAGGTAGGGCAGAGGGGGTGTGGGTCCAGATCAACGCTAGATCTAAAAGTGTTACATTTCTTGCCTCCCACCCCAGGACACACACGCTGGGGGAAGGAGGGCTTAAGGGATTTATCCACATTCATCATCAACCAAAAAACAAGAAAGATCCCACTGGGAAAAAAGCTCAAAGGCAGTCAGGGCAGAGAGTGAGCAACACACGTCTGCAGTGCACGACAGCCAAAAGCAAATTGGAATGTTTACATCCGGGCAGGCGGTACTCCTGCCTCCTAGACGGTAGTTAACTGCCTAACCACCTTGTTCGAAAGTTCAATGGCCGTTTCCAGCCTATGCTGAAAGTAATTCCTAATGTAAAGGACCAACCGACGGTTTGTATATCGTGTCGGAACAAACTATACTTGTTTCTCCCTCACCATTGCCTTATGGTACATGCAGATGTGGCAGAACGTGAGGAAAGCGCTGTCACATTATCTTAATTAATATTTTCATATTCTATTTCTAACAATATCATTATCATAAAACTACCATCAGTTGTAATGAGATGTGTTTCATAAATAAAGCCTTTTTTTTAAAGAACTGAAAGGGAGTCTTCAATAGCCTTATTTGCACAATGAGGAAAGCACATTTGGCATCGCTTTTACCTCCCGAGACCTTCTTTTGACCAAGTACGCTAGGGAGACTAGCCGATAGGATTGTTAACTACCTTCTTACTAAGTTCAATGGCCAATTCCAGCTCGGAATAGGCTATTCCTTATTAAAAGTTGATAGTCTGTAATCCCGTAGGAACAAACACAGCATACATATTTAGTCAGGAAATAAAATATCATAAGCTATTAGGTAAAAGTTCGTTTCAGGTCCGAACTCCAATTCCACATGAGGACTAGTACTGAACACGACGAAACAGTGATTCATCTACACTGTTTTGCCGTGTTTAGTACTAGCCTAGCCTTTGGGGGGTCTAATGTATTTTGCCATGCTCAGTAGGCTACTAGCCCCTGGGAGAACAAATATCCCCAAGTGCATTTCGCAAAACTGAAACTTAGAGTAAGTCCTCAATAATTTACATACATTTTATTTTTTAGGTAATTCTAAGTATTAGCTGCACACCTGATTTTACCTTGGAAACTGGTTTTTTCTACACTTTCAGGGCTTCTGATGCTGGCGGTGCAATTGTTTGTTGTTGGCCAAATGGAATGTCCCTTCACTGTGTTTAGTACTGGCTCAGGAGGGGGTACCAATACGTTAACAAGGTATTGCACTTGCCGAATGGGATATGAAAAGTTCCATATCCCGTGCTCTGTCTTGTGAAGCTCGCATATGGAAACCCCTTGTTGGATGGACTTCAGGGATTAATTACATTTGTGCGACAAAAATTGAGGGTAAATCCATAATTAGCAACCAACAAACTGTAGAAAAAGTAAAGTTAGAAGGAAATCGCCGCCGCGGAGCTACTACTTGGATCTACCATTTTTTATTGTGATAAATATTCGTTTGCAAGAATTACGTATAATCTTTTTTTCAATGTATTATGTAGATTCGAAAGATATAAAAAATCGCGTAGGGATGTTCGGAACGGAAACGAACATTATCCATCATATTATTACCCCCATAGCCTATATCGGCTCATTATCCTGCACAGTGATGGATAACACACTAAGATAGCTTAAAGAATATAATTAGCCGAGTCTAGCTTACCGGGTACAGCAGACTGAAACTTACCATGTGTAGGTACTCGTCAAGCTTCATGCGCTTAACTCTTACCCTCGCTGCATTTTTTGTAGTGTGGGCAAAACATTGCCCAATTAGCATTAAATTTTTAGACACCACACCACTCATGACTTCTTGATTTTCAGACAAACAACCTTCAGCAATTACACCACACACTAACACAGTACCAAAGATTGGATCCGTGCAAGTGTAGTATTATTTCGCCACATATTGTCTTTAAAACGGCTCCTTTCGTCCGCTTAGCTTGCCTTCTGTACTGCTAGTTAATGCATTTCTCTGCGTTACTATATGTTTTTCATAAATCTTTCATATTTTCATTTTCCGCATTTAACAGATATATGAACAGTAAGTGTTGGCTATTAGTTCTTCTTTGTTTTTCTGATTGTTTTTGTTTTTTTGACTGCAACAAGAATCTGTCTCGCCATATACTACTATATGCTGAGCATTAAAGAAATCCTCTAGGTTCTCTATTACTTCTTCATAACAAACATTTATTTTCTTTGCCCTTTCATTTTTTCCTGCCATTTATCTCTTGCATAGATTTTCGATATTTCTATACAAGGATTCGTGTTTTACTTAAATTTCCTATAGATTTTTAATGTTATCTATTTATTTCTCCTTTGGGTGGTCTTTTTTTTTGTCCCATTCTGTAATTTTTTTCATCAGTCGATTAAACACTGCTTAAATTTAAGTTTAACTCCTCCACATACTCTTTAATTTGCAAATTCCGCGGTGTTTTGTTATTTTCTTACTGGTCTAAGGTATCTTCTATTTTACTGCAACTTACTTGAACATATGCGTGAGCCACCTTCGTACTCCTGCAACAGCTAAGTTCTCCCACTAGTTGTCCTTGATTTTGTCTTTGCTGGGTTGTAAAAAAAGAAAGAACTTAGCCATGACTTGATTACTCTTCTCGGTTTCTGTCTTCTCTATATGCTCAAGAGTATGGTAGGAAGAGTCTTAAAAAATCTTTTTCTTCATTATTCAATAACTTTTCAATATCTCATCTTTTATATTGTTCCCTATTATTAAATACCGTAGACAGTATAGCCAAGCCAATTATTTCTGGGGTTTCTGTAATGTCATATTAAGCATCCGTTTAAATATTCTTTGTATTTTTCATAATATATATAGTACGGTTATTTCTTCTTCTATTTCATTGGTTAATGTCCTTTTATATATGCATATATATATATATATATATATATATATATATATATATATATATATATATATATATATATATATATATGGTATATAATAATCTAACAAAGGGACATCCAGGAAGAAGCATCAGCTCATAATCACAGTTTAGTGAAGCCAACGGCATTCCGCAATGTCAAATTGTAGTATCCAGGCTGAAACTGACATAATAAATATCTTGGAATTTACAAAAAAAATATGTAAAAATGAAAAATATGTAAGTATATACAGACACAAACATGAACTATCCCAACTGAGCAGATTAGTAAATAGCACAAAACAAAGAGGGTGAGGGAAAGTTGAGATACACAACAAAATGTTAAACTATCAACTCGGCAATAAACAGCTGTGTAGAGGTTGTCTGGGTATTTAAAGTGATCGTTGAAAGCTTTACAGTATATTGCAAGACCCATTTTGATCATAGTTTTAAGAAAACTGCATCTACACAAGACGAAGAGGAACTCACTACTTTGGAGTCTGTCCAAATAAAAATTATCATATCGTCAAATATCTATGCATTATATATATACATATTGTAAAGACGTCTTCTTTACCCATTAATTACGATCATGTATTGCATCTATCAGCGCAGCAAGAATCTCATGTATATATTTGTATGTAGAATTTCCTGGCCTTTTTGCCAATACAATGTATATTTTATCACTGTATGTACATTATGTCTCTGGTTATTGTTATTTGATTGACTGTTAACAAACAAAAATTTCTCTCACTCAGCGTGCGGGTCACGGAGACCTGGGGTCGGGCACCATGCTTCCATCTGCACGCTGCTATGTATACCTTATGCCCTAGTAATAAATCAATCAGTACCCAGTCCTGTCTTCTTTGACCTCACAACTGGTAATCAGTACCCAGTCCTGTCTTCTTTGACCTCACAACTGGTGACCCGAGGAGCGATGGTAAACACCGTGGTTTTGGCTACACCATTAATGGACTCACTACGGCCACTTTACCTTCAGAGAGCCTTTAACGGAACCACATGGCAACAAAGTCTAGACCTCTGAAAGCTCCTTCCTCGGAGAACACCCATGCCACTAACAGACTAATTATGGCGTACCTTCTTCAGGTACGTTCTGGCTTTCTCAAATGGTTTGGCCCTGCCATTTGCGATTCACGTCAACCGTATTCAGAAGTCATTAACGGAACCACACGGAGTATAGTTTTGACTTCTGACGAGCCCCAAACACCATTAACGGACTAAATACAGCGCTTATTTCGCATTTTGGTATGAGTCAAAATGTCAGACACTGAGGTAGAAAGTCGTTCCGAGGAGACACAGATCCTCTGCATTTCCCCCTTGCCTTCGAAGGCAGCGATAACCCAGGCAATGAAACTACCACCATTCTCGCGGCAAAATACCGCATCCTGCTTCCTGTGGGCAGATGTCCATTTCCGTAGCTAAAATCATGGATGAGGAAACCAAAGCAGACGTCACCATGACAACGCTGCCAGAGGAGGTCTTCAACAGGATCACCCCATGGTTGGACTCACAGCTGGGCAAAGTCAAGTACGAAGACCTACGAAAGAAACTCACTGACATGTACTCCATGCCTGTCCCAGAGAGAGCCCAACACACCCTTGACCTGATGAACCAGCCCCTCGGGGACGCATCACCCAGGGACGCCTGGGACGAACTACGAGGTCTCCTGATGCTGCTGGGCCTTGACTCAGATGGACGGAGGAGGGAGATCAGCTTGTCGGGGGAAATATTCCTGCAGCACCTTCTGCAGGAGGTGAGGGCACAAATCATGGAGCAGACGCACTCTTGCTGGACGAATTGGTGAGCCTCGCACACAGACTCCACGAGGCCGCCAAGGCCTCCATGCACACCGCAACATCTGCAGCCTGGTAGCAGAAGAAGCTGAAGAGGGGGATACGAACGCAGTATACAGGAAGAAGGAGCCACCACAGCAGCAGAAGGCGAGGACAAATCCAGCCTGGTGTTACTTCCATCGGAGGTTTAGAAAGGACGCCAAGAATTGCAGACTCCCCTGTTCTTTCACAAAAAACTAGGAAGGCGGCCACCCATAGCAGCAGTGGCCGCAAACCTTAGAGAATCCCAGCCAGTAGGATTCTTCATCCACGACGCCATATCGGGACGATGGATGCTGATAGACACGGGGGCTATGCCGTCGGTATTTCCGCCGCCGGGGGAGGACCGCGACCGCACGTCCGGCACCGCAGCCGCACTAGTGGCCGCAGATGTTACGGAACTTGGACCCGCAGAATATCCACCCTGGGCCATAAAAATGAATGGCCCTTCATCATCACGGATGTCAGTTTCCCTTACTATAGGCACCGATTCCCTTGCACAACATGGACTGCTGGTAGACGTCGGCCGAAAATGCCTGCTGGATACCAGAACCTGCCGCTCCCGACCGCTCTCCACTGGACCGGGAATGCCTGCCGTATGCTCCATCTCATCGAACAAATACAGCACCCTCCTGCACGAATTCGCAGATGTCTTCAAGCCAGAACTGCATCAGCTGCCAGGTACCCAGGCCAAGCACGGCATCCATCACCACAGGCCTGCCGACACATACCAAGTTCCGCCATCTGCCGCCCAAGAAACTCCAGGATGCTAAATGAGCATTCGCCAAGTTGGAAAGGATGGGTATCTGCAAAAAGGCATTGAGTCCATGGGCGTCCCCCTCCACATGGTGAAGAAGCCAGACGGTTCCTGGAGGCCCAGTGGCGACACCTAGTGACCACACTGGACCACTATCCCCTGCCAAACATGCAGGACCTAACAGGAGCCCTGCACAGGGCCAAGATATTCACAAAAATGGATTTGCTCAAGCCCTATTTTCAGGTGCCAGTACATCCCAACGATGTTCCGAAGACAGCCATCATCACGCTGTTCGGGACATATACCTTCTCCTACTCCACCTTCGGCCTCAGGAACGCCGGGGCCACATTTCAACGCCTGATGGACAGCATCTTGGGGGACCTACCTAACTGCGTCTGCTACATGGACAATATCCTGATCTTCTCCAGGTCCCCAGAGGAGCACCTGGGTCACGCCCGGGCTGTGCTGAAGCGCCTTCAGGAGAACGGATTGGTTGTCAGATTCGACAAATGTACCTTTGGAGTGGAGAGGGTAGACTTCCTGGGACATGAGGTCTCTCCGACAGGTGTCCGCCCCATGGCCTCCAAGGTGGATGCAATGAAGGATTTTCCAACACCAAAAATGATCAAGTCCCTGCAGGAGTTCCTCGGCATGGTCAACTACTACCAATGATTCGTGCTGGATACTGCCCGCATCATGTATCCCCTAACCGGAGTGCTGAAGGGGAAGCCAAAAGCACTGACTTGGGAAGTCCCGCAGCAAAAGGCGTTCGAACAGACGAAGGCAGCCCTTGCCAAAGCCACCACCTTAACATATCAAGACCCCACCGCCCCCCTGAGACTTACCACCGACGCCAGCAACGTCGCTTGCGGAGCAGTGCTGGAGCAGATAGTAGACGGTTCCCCCTGCCCGCTTGCATTTTTTAGCCGCAAGTTAAAGCTGCCGAAGACCCACTACAGTGCATTCGACAGGGAACTGCTGGCAATCTACCAAGCCGTGCGGAATTTCAAGTACCTCTTGGACGGCAGCCCATTCACCATCCTGACAGACCACAAGCCATTGGTACATGCGTTCACAAAGGTGGGAGACACATGGTCAGCAAGACAGCAACGGCACCTGGCTGCTATTTCCGAATTCGGATGCACCATCAGTTACGTCCCCGGCAAGATGAACCCGGTAACCGACACCCTATCAAGGACTAAAATAAATTCAGTCCACCTGGGCTTAGACTACAAAGACCTGACGAAGGAACAGGCCGCAGACCCAGAAACGGCAGCTTACCGCACTGAAGTGGGAAGACGTGCCAATAGGTGAATCCGGATTGACGCTTCTCTGCGACACCAGCACAGGCTGCCCACATCCCATGATACCCGCGTCACGAAGAAGCAGGCGTTCAACATCATCCACAGGCTGTCCCATCCATCAGGACGAACAACAACCCGCCTGATGACAGAGAAATTTGTGTGGTACATGATCAGGAAGGACGTGCAAGAATGGGCGAAGAACTGCATACCATGCCAGACAAGTAAGATCACAAGGCACACGAAATCAGGCATCAGAGACTTCCCGCAACCACGATGCCGTTTTGGGCACATCCACGTAGACGTCGTGGGATCTCTGCAGCAATCAGGGGACGCCAGGTACTTCCTGACAGTCATAGACTGTTCCACAAGATGGCCAGAAGAAACCCCAATGGTAGAAGCATCATCAAGCGCCTGCGCGGAAGCCCTACTATCAAGTTGGATAAGTTGTTTCGGTGTGCTGGACGATATAACTACAGACAGGGGCCCGGCATTCTTGTCGGAACTCTGGGTTTCCTGGCACGCCTGATGGGGACAACACTCCACAGTACAACAGCATACAACCCTGCGGCCAACGGTATGGTGGAAGAACCCACCGTTCATTGAAAGCAGCTCTGATGGCACGTTGTACTGACGAGAATTGGAAGGTACAGCTGCCCCGGGTCCTGCTGGGTCTCTGCACTGCACCATGGGCAAACGGCGAGGAATCTCCTGCAGAAAAAGTCAGTGGCGAAGGATTGGCCATACCTGGAGAATTCTTCCCCATGGAGCCGGATGACCCGGATACACCCCTTCCAAGACCAAGAGAAATTGCAAAGAAGTTTGCGCCCTGCTGGAAGACTTTCACAGACAGGACCTATAATTTCAGCCCAGAAGGCCTGAAAATCTGTACATGCGTCTTCATGAGGAACGATGTCCACCGCCCACCCTTAACCAGACCATACAGAGTTGTCAGTAGAACATCCAAGGCTTACCGCATCAACATCCATGGGTGGGAAGACTGGATACCTATTGACAGGCCAAAGCCAGCCTTCCTAATGGACAGCAGAACCTGGGAGGAAACCGGCAAACGTCCCAGAATTCCTCCACAAAACAAGACCTCGGATGAAGAGATCGGCATCCCAAAACGAGGCTGAGGACATCCCAAGGGCTGCACTAAGGATGTCATCCGCCCGGCAAAACCATGCACGGTCTTCTCTCTGTTGCGGAGTGATGGGCTTGCTGATAACATGAAATGGTGTGATACCAGATTTTTTCAACTCACGATATACAGCACTATAACTTCTCTTCTTTCCCCTATTTGTTTCCAGTTCAAGTGCCAATTTAAGGAAAGACTTTCTTGGTCTACCCACTGCCTCAGTTATGATGTCTTTTGATTCCTGAGAAAGGACTTCAGGCCTTCCAAGATTCTCACTCTTTTTGTGATGACAGTCACATGGATTTTTGTTCCAGTTTCTTTTAACAAAGGATTCATCTCTTTTAATGTATCTAGCTATCCAGGAACGTGAAATGAAGGATGTGCCAGCATCCCTGGCCTCTCTGAAGGTTATAGCCTGGATTCGGTCAATCCATCTGATTTCCTCAGAGTCGTTAGCCATGGCTGTATCTAACTCCGTCACTCAGTCTGAAAATACAAGAAATGTAAAATGAAAATAGTTTAATGGGAAACTTAAAATAATGTACTTGGAGATAGGCTATAGCAGAAAACTTCATAACTTTCCATTTGTTCTGTGGAGGGGGGGGGCTCTAATTTCGAAACACCCGATATATATATATATATATATATATATATATATATATATATATATATATATATATATATATATATATATATATATATATATATATATATATATATATATATATATATATATATACTGTATATATTATATATATAAAAAGAATCACAAAAATATGGAACATGATGAATGTATAAATAAAGGCAATACCAAGAAGGAAAGTGAAACAATGGAGTGGTGCTAGGCCTTTTGACTTACTGTGCTGTCCTTACTTAGCAGACTGATAGAAAGCTCATATAAATGACAGATGGGGATTATAAAGGAAATATGTACCTAGAAACCAACACAGTTGAAAAATTAGTACACTTATCAAAACTGGGGTAAATATTTAAGAGGTTTTACAAATGATTAGGCCCAACAGCTTGTTAGCCAGGAAAAGTCAATTAAAAGATTATACAGGTAAAGAGACCAACCACCAAAAAATGACCATGGAAAGAATAAGCTTATTACATATGTTATAAAAGTACAACTCAATAATTCTCCTTATGGTAAACAATAACAATTTTTGCAAAGTGAACATTTCTCTTTCTGTTTAAGTCACTCTTTTTCTTCCCTTTGCTTGAGGTGGTAATTTTTTAAGCATTATGTGTCTTGTTGATTTTTTTATAAATGTATGGTGGTGTTTCTAGGATTAGGTCTTATTATATGTTATATGTATTTATCTCTTTACAGCTGTGATAATGGGGAAAAGCCCCAAAATGTTAATAAAGCTATGTTAAATTGCCATAAGATGTCTATCTAGTCTTGTGTGGAATGTATCGCCCACTGATGCTGCTTTTCACTGATGTACAACAAGAGGACCTTGGGAGGGGGATTGCTCAATGGCACACCTAGAGAGTTTCCTGACAACAAGCAGAGAGAGAGAGAGAGAGAGAGAGAGAGAGAGAGAGAGAGAGAGAGAGAGACTTTTGCTGGTTTTTCAGTTTAATGGAATAGAATATAAAATCTAGACCAAAGGCCAAGCACTAGGACCTATGAGGTCATTCAGTGATGAAAGGAAAATTGCGAGTAGAAAGGTTTGAAAGGTGTAATAGGAGGAAAATCTCACAGTTGCACTATGAAGCAATTGTTAGGAGAGTAGGATGGAAGAAAGAAAATATGAACAGAGGTACAGGAAAAGGAATGAAAGCAGTTGCAGCTAGGGGCTGAGGGACAGTGCAAAGAACCTAAAGTAATGGCTACAGTCCACACGAGGTGCACTGATGGCTCTAACCTCCTACGGGGGTTTTTGGCTTAAAAGCACAACGTCATTTAACATGTCGTCATCACACATTGCTTTCTTTATCACCTAAATAGCATTCGGTAGAAGGTGAAGGTGCATGGATAGGCAAACACTCAAGTTTTTTGTAAGCTTTCCCGCTATTGGTGGAAATGCCCAAGTCATTACATCATTGTAATTTCTTGCATTTTAATGGCTGATAGACATATGTGCCATGAACATATCTTTCTCTCACTGGTTACATCTGAAAGGTATCAATACATTTGGCAACAAAGAGCATTTTCCCTTTATCTAGTTGTGCATGATCAGTCGCTTTTCTGAATGATTTTCGAGTGCTTACTGTACGCGATGCTTTCCCTGCAACACATGGCTTTTGTTGCAGTGCCTGCAGCATTGCAGGTGCTCTTTTGTGTATTGCTGTGCATTATTTGTATGACCTCACTTCATCCAAAGAAGGCGAGGAGGGTGTTGACCCTCAATGGAAGCTTGAAATTGTCACAAAAATCGAGGCAGATTGGTTTTTGGAACATATCATTGCTCAAACAACCTTGCAGGATATCAAGGAAAGGCTTTAGAAGTATGCAACAGACTTTGAGAAGAAGACATCCAGGAGTCAGGTCCATAAGGTCATCAGAAAGACACTGAACAGTCGTATTGATCTGGTTTTGTTTACAAAGGGCAGCTGGCATGCATGTTCACGGGCTGATTAGAAGGTTGCAGCTACGAAATTTGCAGGCCTGAATGGGGTTGTGAACTTCAAGGGATCTGAATTGAAAATAGAACTGAATATAGAATTTAGGCCAAAGCCCAAGCACTGGGACCTATGAGGTCATTCAGTGCTGAAATGGAAAAGGTTTGAAAGGTGTGACAGGAGGAAAATCTCACAGTTGCACTATGAATCAACTGTTGGGAGAGGGTGGAAAGTAAGATGGAAGGAAGAGATTATGAACGGAGGTACACTAAAAGGAACGAAAAGGGTTGCAGCTAGGGGCGAAGGCACTCTGCGAAGAACCTTGAGTAATGCCTCCAGTGCACAGCATGAGGTGCACTGATGGCACCAACCCCCTACAGGGTCAAGGGATCTGAAGGTTGGCTATTTTGGTTCAAGATTCAACAAGATTCAACATGGGCTTTCTAACAACAAGACTCTAGGTGAAGTTTCGGATGCTTCCGAGGTGGGAACAGGAATTTCGCCAGAATTGGCAAGACTTGCTGAGAAAACAAGGCTCTTGGGGAACATCTACAAAGATAACAAAACCAGTCTATTCTATCGCTTCTTACCCACTAACACCTTGGCTGACAAGAAGGAAAAGAATTTACCTTCGTGTCTGCTTTGTTATGTGAAAATGCTTCTTGTAGCCATTGTTGCAAAATAGTGATAGTTGGACATGTGAAGCAACCATGTGCCCTATGTGGGTTGATGGATGGCTTCAGTGATTTGGTATCATTTGGCAAAAGTTTGGTTCACCTCCAAGATCATAATCAACTGGTTCCATAATCACTTTTGTAAGGAGATGGGGTGTCATCAGACATAGTACCTTGGAACTACTACACATTGGGTAAAGGCTTTGCTTCTCATGGACAATATGCCCATGCATCCTAATGCAACCCAACTGGTCGGTGACAAAGGTTGCATTAGGATCATTTATTTGCCTCCTAATAAGACTGCCCTCATTCAGCCAATGGGCCAAAGTTGAAGATATCCTGAGTAAACAAGCCTTCCACTACCTAATAACACAAGGCCACCTGACACACATTCTAATATTTCCATACATTATCATGGAGGTGCTTGTCTGAAATGAAATATTAAATAAAGGAAATATAAAAGTCTACCATATCATTAGTTTTATTGTTATAAAATTATAAATACGGTGAAAATACGGTTCTTGAGATTGAGACTGAAAATTTGATTTTTTACCACTTGACTCTCATTGCATGATGCTTATGGAATAAGCTGAACTATATATCAATCTAAATATATATAGCTGGTTGCATAAAGGTACTAAATTAAAACTTCTTAAAAATGTAAGTTGTACAGAAAAAGCACCAAAATTGTATCTACTTGAAAAGGACAATTAACAAACTGTACTGCATACAGAAGAACACTGCATTAGTTGGGAAAACAGACACATTCATTCAAGGAAAGAAAATAAAACCACATGGTAAGTAGAATTTTAAAAATATAAACTTTTTAACATTACAGTATGTAAAAATACAGCAACCTTGCCTAAGATCCTGATGAATACTCTGACTGTAGGTTCTACAGTGGATTTGAAATTTTACTGTGAGCTGTAATATGAATCTTCTTCATGACAACTAAGGTCTTAGTATGGTTTTATTTTCTTGTCTACATCCTGTAAAAATAAAGAATCTTGGTAAACAATATGACTTTTCAGCCAACTGCACTAGATATACCTGAAATAAAAAAAAACAAGGTTGGGCTTTTGAAATTCTCGTAATGTGCTAAGTGATCTTATTAGTTGTAACATTTTGAATTCAGTGCTCTGTGACTTATCAGTAACGAAAAAAAAAAAAAAAAAAAAAGGCATTGACTGATGCCATGGTTGGTTATCCTAACCTAATCAATGACAACCATCACTGGACATGATCTGCTGTTTAAACTACAGTACCTTAATACATCTACATCTACAGTGTAAGATACATTTAAAATCATCTACAACACAATTTGTCAAGCCATCTCTTCGAGCACTGTACTGTACTGTTCTACCTATTGCAAATGCTATATGGCAGTGAAAACTTTCCTCAAATATGTGGACTAAAACTATGCTGGCTTTGTGAAATGCCTTCAGGTGAGAGTAAAGAGCTTAATAAGCAAAATATATTCAAAACCTGAACAATAACAATCATTCCCATAACAAAATTTTATGCCTTATAAATTACTATCACTGTATAAATACAAATCTCAGTTTTTAATAAGCTTTACATTTACTAACCTAGTTATTGCAAATGTCAATAAAAAATATCTATGGTATATTACATAATACAGTTTTTGTTCATAACAATATTCACCCTAAGAAGAATACTCTTGCAAACTAATTTATTTTTTTGATTAAAGACAATCTAATACCCGGACCTTTTTAGGTCCACAGAATATTCAAATAAGCAAAGGTTCCCCGTGACTGATTTGTTTTTGCAACCAAATAAAAGAGACTAGTCTTCTTACTCATATCACTCCCTAGTTGATGGGCAAATCTCCAAATTTTCATCACAGAAAATTCCATCTTTATTGCCTTTCCAATAAAGTACTGTACTTTGGGCTTATTAACAATGGAACATTCATATAAGGGCCTTTTTAGCATCTTTCATTTGTGCACATTATTATTAAATAAAAGATTGGGCTAATATGTCTTCAAATTTTTAGCCAAAATCACTTCTGACACTGAAGTAGTAAACAATGATTAAATACATACCCACTTCCCACGATTCAAGAAGGATGACTTAAGATTTGCAGTGCTCAATTCCCAATGATCTTTGCAAAGAAACTGGAGTTTTGAAAGTACCTCCTTGATAAATACAGTAGATATATTGGCACATTCATAGCAGTGAACAAATACTTACAATCAAAATTATGTACATATTCACATTTCAATGAATATATGTACAAACCTCAACTAAAAACAAATCAAAGCATGAAAAACAAGAAAAATAACTCGGGCCATCCATCTAGGCTAAATTTCCTTCCTTGTACTCAACTCTGAACAACAAGCACGGTCGGTGGCACTGTTGTACCTGCTGTAGCCCAAGCTTCTCCAAATGTATTTGCCTCCATCATGTTTTTGGTACAAAAATAAGTGAGTTGTGTACCACGCAACAGGATATCAGTTACAGCCTGTGAAGATGAAAATACTTGTGAATTATAAACTCAAAATCCACCATCATAACAGGTCTCAATAACTATCATTTATTAGAAACCTAGTGAAACTATCACTTACATAAAGAATTATACCTTAAGTTTATCATTAAATACTGCACCTTGATACAAAAAGGTGTACAGTATCTATAAAAAAATCTTAACTGAGGGCACACTATTCAAATGCTGCACAATAGGGAAAAGGTTTTTATAAATTTCAACATAAGATTTTTACAGAAAATCAGACATAACCCAGCATAATTTGAAATTTAGTTTCTTAGTGTTCACTGTTTGCACCCTTAATGTTAATTACAAAAAAAGGCAGTGAACTATAATCAAAGGAAACTTTAAATAATTACTTGATTAGTTACATTTTCAGCACAAACAATACTACATAAGTGTGATAGCTTATGAAGGAACCACAAGATAGCAGTAGTACTGTACAGTGCAGTACAGTGTTAGTAATTTAGGCATAATCAATCAGCCTCCAGGGTTAACTGCCCAGATCCATAACAAGTTGATATCACTGAGGGGCTTAGCCCTTCGTTGGCCGAGTCGGTTGAGCTTCAGACTGTCACTCGATGGGCCGGAGTTCAATTCCCCAGACCGGCTAATGAAGAGTTAGAGGAATTTATTTTTGGTGATAGAAATTCATTTCGCGCTATAATGTGGTTCAGATTCCACAATAAGCTGTAGGTCCCGTTGCTAAGTAACCAATTGGTTCTTAGCCACGTAAAATAAGTCTAATCCTTCGGGCCTGCCCTAGGAGAGCTGTTAATCAGCTCAGTGGTCTGGTAAAACTAAGATATACTTAACTTTTCACTGAGGGGCTTAGAGAATGGTAGCTGAGAGGCAATATCCCAAAACTTTGATAACACTACCCACCAAGGCCCTTTGAAGCCTTGTACCTAAGCTGCTTACCTAACAAACAGCAGTCGGGCCTTCATTTTCCCTTAGAAACAATTTAATTTTTTCTTCTATCAAAAGGGAATTTATCATGAAGACTAAAATGATTAGGAATCAGGAAAATTCTGCTCTTAAAGCTTTTATGGAGGGTGGAGTTTGAGGGCATGCTGTTCAGCCTAATTGTCAAACCTTGCCCTCAATGCTGGGTCTGATCTTGATGAGGTGACGACATTAAAGGCACTGAAGGTAAGTTTATATTCAGGTGTATCTCCCTGGGCAGCTGCATTTTTAAAGGTAGCAATACTACACCTCCCCATGTAGTGCCCCCTGAATGGAGGGGATCCATCCTGAATTAATTTTACTTCTTTCATATATTGAATATAATACAGTCACCCGCTGGTATCTGAGGGGGATAGGGACCACAACCACCTGTGAATAGCTAATTCATGAATACTTGATGTGTCCCTCTAAAAATGCTTATAACTGCCTATTTTAATAGTTCAAACACCAAAGACCCCCCTCCCCCTCTCAAAATGCTTATAACTGCCTATTTTAATAGTTCAAACACCAAAGACTCCCCTCCCCCTCTCAAAATGCTTATAACTGCCTATTTTAATAGTTCAAACACCAAATATACCTTAAACTATCATCCTAAAACACTTTAATATAATTTCAAAGTCATCTTACGACATTACCCTTAAAAATATATATGGCTTACTACCCTTAAAAATATATATGGCTTACAGCTACATGTGAAAACTACATCAAGTTCCCCTATACTCTATTCAGGCATGCACATTTTCTTTCATACAGTACTATTCAGGCCGTCCCATTTTCTTTTACAGGGGAAACATTGGTATGTAATTCACAAGAGAGAGAGAGAGAGAGAGAGAGAGAGAGAGAGAGAGAGAAACAAAAATACATATGCACATTAAAAATATTTAATATTAAGATTACATAAATCATATGGGTAATGTACTCACCAGTGATCAATGTTGACTGAAGATGATGATGATGATGATGACGATGATGATGATGATGACGATGATGATGAAATTAGGTGTGCAGTCTGATGAATGAATGAATGACTGCACAACAAAGCAAAGGAGTTACAGTAAACCCCCCATATTCACGGGGATTGCGTTCCAGAGCAAATACTTGCTACCCCCCCACCTCTAAAAATGCTTATACTGTAACTGCCTATCTTGAAAGTTCAAATACCAAATGTATACTTAAGGTATCATCCTACATCAAATATACCTTAAATTAGTATCCTATTACTGTATTAATCTTTGTAATTATATTATTAATATAATTTCAAAGTCATCTTGAACATTAGTACCCTTAAAAATACATACATACTTACAAGCCTTCCAGCCACAGCAGACAGTCAGTTACCACTTTAACTTACATTCAACAAGGCTGGCTGGGGCAAAAGAGAGAGAGAGAGAGAGAGAGAGAGAGAGAGAGAGAGAGAGAGAGAGAGAGAGAGAGAGAGAGAGAGAGAGAGAGAGAGAGAGAGAGAGAGAGAAGAATAACTCCTTACGATATCAAAAGATTGAAATCCTTGAGCTTCTGAGGGCATCACTTCTTCCCCTCTGGCCAATACGTCAAACTGCCAAGTAAACTGGCATTTACCCTACCCGCTCCTTTCTCAAGTCGAGGATAAAAAGACTGGGAATCACTATTTGTTTGTTTAAAATGTTAAAAAATTTACTACGCAAAGGCATGGAAAATATATTATTATTATTATTTAACCTTATTAATCTTAATATTTGAAAATTAGTATTTATTAGGTAAATCATTTATTTATCATACAAAAGAAACATACGTACATATTACGTCGGAAAAATTCTCTCATCTAAAAGAGAGAGAGAGAGAGAGAGAGAGAGAGAGAGAGAGAGAGAGAGAGAGAGAGAGAGAGAGAGAGAGAGAGAGAGAGATTATTTTTATTTAATGTTACAGTATTATTTAATCTTATTAAACTTAATATTATCATTTGAAAATTAGTATGTACTGTAAATCATTATTTTATCATAAAATGTACCCTCTAAAAATGCTTATACTATCATCCTGAAACACTTATATATCATCATCTTAATATAATTTCAATAGTACTTTAACAATTTTAATATTTCAATACTATCAATTCTGAGCATCTATCCTCGCTTTAATGAGGTTAGGTCCATCTACGATTAAATAAGATTAAATAGTACATAACTCACAGAGAGAGAGAGAGAGAAACTGGTTTTCTCCCCTCCATTCAGGATGGACCTAACCTCATTAAAGTGAGGATAGATGCTCAGAATTGATAGTATTGAAATATTAAAATTGTTAAAGTACTATTGAAATTATATTAAGATGATGATATATAAGTGTTTCAGGATGATAGTATTATTATTATTATTATTACTACTATTATTATTATTAATCTTAATATTTGAAAATTAGTAAATCATTTTATCATAAAAAAATGTATTTAGTCATGAAAATAACATAAAAATAAACTAATTAGTGAATATTTCCCAACAAAAAAGTCCGCGAATTGCTGAAATTTCTGTGAATAATTTATAGATGCATTCCACAGAAAATCCTGTGAATTGGTGAGTCTGCGAATCATGAGAACACAAATATGGGGGCACCTCTTACCCTTCTTCAGGAGGTGGTTTGTCAGGGATTTTGGGAGGCACCATCATGTCGGGTACTTATACATTCTCACAAAGGTGTTATAATAGGTCTTCATGAGAGCATTGAGGCAATTAGAAAAATTAGTGCAGCTTTCCTTAGAATCATCCCATGCCTCTATCATTGTATGCAGCTCCTTGGCTTTCCTCAGAATTTGGTGTAGACCTTTAAATACTTCAAAATCCTGCTCCATCAAGTTCTTCTCCACCAAGGGCCCCTGCAAGGATTCTACCATCTTTGTATTTCTTCTTGACGAAGGAGACAGCACTTTCTGTCACGCCATAATGGGCCGCTACTTCTGCATGATTTTCCCATCTCTCAACATTACAATAATGTCTACCTTCTCCTGATAGGTCAAGATCTTCCTCTGGCGCTCAGGCTCTTGTCGAGATGCCATAGAAGAAGCAGGACACTTAGGAGGCATCTTAGGGCACAATTCAAAAAAAAAGAAATGCGAAGTTCACACTGACACTGTACATACGTACACAACACACCAACACCAGAGGCATACATAGTGAACTGAGAAGCTGGGCAGAGATGCATACTGATTTTGTATATTTGTTATGATAATTCCAATAGTTATTGATTTTATTTATGTCAGTACAGTGTGTCACCAACTTACAGCGACACCAACTTAAGGCGGATTTGATCTTATGGCACCTTTTCAGCATCGTTAACATCGTTTAACAGCGGCATAACTTGCTGTTGCATCAAGTTACGGCACCGTAAGCGCAGTTGATGACGCTAATGGCATGAATAGACACCAAGTTAACAGTGCTTACGGCGCGGCGCTGAACGGATCCCCTGCCTAAGCTAAGGACCTACTACCAACTAACGAAGCCTATAGGCTACACAACCTTTGCTTGGTGCTTGGGAATAAGACAGGGTAATCAAAGGTTATGAAATGTGTAGAAATATACAGTATGGTTATCCCTTTAGTTTTGTCTTAATTGAGTTAAGAAGCATTTGTAAGTAAATCCTTTAAGGCAAGGTTACTGTAGTAATTGTGAATTAATATTTCAATACATTACTGCTATTTTATCGATATGACCCAGTGATCATGTTTCCTAACATGGACATGACTGTACTTGTAGCCATGTAGGCCTGTGTTAATTTGAAGTGTTTGCTCCCTACACAGTGATATAAGTAGCTAACACTAGATAGTTTTTATTACACTTGTCGCTTTTATCGCTACTGGGTTACTATTACACATGACCTACACATTACCTGTGCCACAGCGATTGCTTAGTCAGCATTTCACCTGTGGAAATGGCTCATAACTACCTGCCATGAGCTAGCCCCTGAAGGAATAAAAGAGAATTTGTTTGGTTGTTGGACGTGTGAAATATGCAACATGCTTCTGGCAGCAAGTTTAAATGATGAAAGAGCTCATTTCTAAGGTCTCAATGAGTTAAAGGTCAATACGAGTACGGAATAAGGGGACTACTGTACATCGTTCCAGCAGAACTAGGCAGTGTGCTTCCATCCCTCTCTGAGCAAATCCACATTTGGGCTAATACTCCGAAAGCAGTGGATTCTAGGAACTCCCACTTCAACTCCTCCGATGGAGATGAAGAGTCTTTCCTTGGGAGAGAGGTCACTGATACCCGCCATGAAGTGGATATAGCCACTGAAATTTCCCTTCTGAATCTGGAATACCTAGGGAATAGTCTCCTGCTTTACATGAGAGAGATACTTCAAGTGAGCATCTTGCCTTTCCCAAGCAGCAATCTTGTATTGAGGGGAACCTGGTAGGGTCCACCCAACTCCACCTGAAGTGTCTGTACCTTCTAGGGGGTAGTGATTTATCCTGGACTTTTATACTGCCAGGCAGTGGTGATATGACTGGCTTGTCTCAAACAGTTCATGCAGGCTTCCCTGATAGGAAAATTCCACTTGCTGTACTTACCATGTTGCCAGGCAGTGATGATACAACTGCCTTGGCTCAATCAGTTCAAGCAGGCTTCTCCGATAGGAAATTCTACTGCTGTACGTTCTACATTGTCAGTTCGTGCAGGCTTCCCTGATTGGAAAATTCCACTTCCCTAATAGGGAATTCAGTTTGCTGTACTTTCTATACCGCCAAGCAGTGGTGATACAACTGCCATGGCTCATCAGTTCATGCAGGCTTCTCTGATGGGAAAATTTCACTTGCAGTACTGTACTTTCAAAATTCCAGGAGGAAATCATGAACAGTATCAAGGATGACCCCACAAGAGTGTAACTTCTTTGAGGATTTCTTTGTTACTGAGCATCAGCATATAAGAGATGATATCCATGATTCCAAAGAGGAATTCAAATCTGTCCTGGATATGGAATCAGGTGAGATACGTAAAAATTTCTCACCCTTTAAACTAGAGGATTGAGAAGCTGCAGTCTGCCTGGACAGAGATAAGTTTCTCACCAAAAATCTTAGGTCATGGGAACACGTAATAAAAAAAAACCTAAGCCCAGACACTAGGTCCCTCCTTCAATACGAATTCAGAAACCGTTGAATGAGATGGTTATCCTGCCTAATAATATAACAATGAAAGCCAAATGGAAGCAACCATATTAATGAAAACCTTAAAAGCAACCTTTCTCCAATTTAAAGGCAAATATATTGCAACAACAATTTTACAAAACCAATAACCTCTCTGGGAGGCATCAGCCTTCTGTCTCTTCTCTTTTGAAACAATCAATATTGTGAAGACAGAATTTCAGAATTTTGCGATGACTTGGAAATGAAAATTTATGGCAGAAATAAAGCCATTTGTCTCCACCATCTCAGTATCTGATAATGCTACAAAGGAATGAGCAACATTTGTCCTTCCTTATGAGAGGAAAAAGCTCCCATTGGACATGGCTACCCAGCAATACGGGACCCATAAGAAAAACCTCAGGAAAGCCACGGTTGAATTTTATCCTAGGTTCCACCTATTAAAGAGCTTCCAGTCTTAAGCCTACCAGAATGATGTTCACTGCAGTAGCCAAAACACTTATGTAGACCTTATTAGGAGCACTCTATGACTTTCAGGAGTGTCGCATAAAGTCTTGAAAGGAAGCATTGGTGGGCTCCAACATTTCGCTCCCAAATGTAACCTCTCTATTGCATTCTTCCCCTATCTGTTGGGACCCTTTTTGAACAGTCTGTCACACAACTCATTGAATGAGCCCAACAACAGAACTGCACAATATATACTGTCCTTGAAAAAGGGGAATCTGGGAAACAATATCCTTGAGAGTTTCCTCTTCATTAGCCTAAGAAAGCTTAGCAAGAATCAGAGCCCTACAAACCTCCAGTCACTAGTACAGGATCCCTCCAACAACAGAAAAATGGACAACAATAGCATCAGCACCCCTTTCAAAGCAGAAGACACTCCTACCAGGAAAAACAAAAATCAACTCCTGGACTCCATATTCCAAGGAAGGGGACAGGTGGAGAATGGAAGTCCTCCCCTTGGGGGACACAGTTTAATTTTCAATCGGCTGGGGTAGAGATGGTCTCACCATCCCCCTCCTCTAAAGTAGTTTTTTCCAAAAACCATATCCATTTCAAAAGGGGGCCATAGAGAAAGATGGCCTTATTTGTCACCACTCTTCAGCATCCCCAAGAAGCATTCCTCTGAACACAGGATGACCCTTGGCCCATCAAGTTTGAATAAACATTGTTTGTATAAATTTTTGTATATACCATATTTATTTTATGGGAGTTCAGGAATGAAGGACTTTAACTGGTGGCCACCAGAGAAGAGTGCTGATGAAACCTGAGAGTGGTAGTTGACAAGACTTCAGTCAAAAGGTTTCTTAACAGGAATATGTCCCACCTTATGTCCAGCAGACTTTTACTGAGACTGGGACTTTGTTGGGGTACTCTTTGTGGCCAGCTGTCTCTTCCCAATGGCTGTCAAACCAGAATTAGGAAGGACTTAGTAGATTCCTTGCACAGCCCAGCTTTTCCAGATGACAACTGGAATGAAGTCTGGGCCTGTTACAGTTCGGGTCCATGGTACCTGTAGATCTAATCCTGATATTGTGACTGTAGGATTTAAACACAGTCTGGCTCTCACAAGCCAGGGAAAGGCTTTGTGATCATCTTCATCTCAGATTGGGAAGATACTCTGTGGCCCTGGAAGGGGTCTCTGGCAAACAGGGTAACCTGACTCCACTGTTCGTATAAGTGATAATACATACAGATGCCTCCTAGACAGGTTGGGGAGGCCATTGGGAGGATTGTCAGTTAGGGGGAAGATGGTCACCTGTTCTGAGGGAGTCATACCAGCTTCCTGGGGCTATTGGCAATCTCTTTATCTCAGAAAATTGAAACCTCCAAAAGGAAACCCACATTTTATTGGTCCTACACAATATGACTACAGCGTCTTATATCAAGAGGTTAGGCTCATGTTGAGCTCCTCTCAAGTCAGTAATTTCTCACATGCTTCCACAATCCATAAGTGGACCAGTTTGCCACATGCTAGAACCATCAACTTACTGTGTTTGTCTCTGAATCCAGACATTCAGGCAATTGCATGAGATACATTCTTAAAAGACTGACAAAATGGAAGATGATATACATATTTCCTTCACTGTCCCAAATTTCAAAAGTTTTGAACAATCTATTAGCTTTCAACAGAACTGCTTGCCTAGTGGCCCTGAATTAGCCAACCAGTCATTGGTTCCTTATTTCTTCAACAACAGGCGAGAGAATAGATTCCACTGTTCTATCCCAGACAGAAGGAAGGGAAGTCATCTACACATCTTCCTTTCTGAGTTGTGACCTTCATCTGCGTAATTTTAAATCTAGTCTACTATGAAGATTATTTGCCTAATATTGCAAGGCAACCAATGCAAAAAGAACAGACTTCATCTATTCTGCAGATGTGCATTCTGTGGATCAAACGATCACTTAAAATCAAACTGTGATGAACAAACAAGCACGAACTGTGGTCAAAATCACCATCCAAGATCTAAATATGCACATAAAATATCCAACACAGAACTAAAAATACTTTAAGATAGAACCGGACTGTCCATAAGAAAAGCTGAACTTGAGGGTTTACTGATCCAGCTAAAAATCTTATTTGTAAAGCATCATAATCCAAAAAACTCATTGAAAACAAAATAAGTATACATATACTGTACACGTAAAATACAACAAACAAACAAAATACAACATGAAAACAAGTTACATAAAAATAAACCTCAAAAAGAATACAGCATTAAAGACCCAAACCCATATGAAGTACAGTACTATCACAAAAAATAGAGGAAATTAACAAAAACATAAAAAATCAGATAAGAACTAAAATAAGATTTCTGAGCTTCACAAAAACACATGACCATTAGACTTTGTTACAACTTGAAAAGGCATAATGTCATTCTTCCATACAGAATTTTCTGTTGTAAAACAGTATATATCTTCTCTTTTCAAAATTTAGTGAGTTTGATTCAGATTTAGTTGTTATTTTATGAAAATTTTCTAGATTTTCATTGCTTCTCATATTGGCAACATTTTCTCCTAATATGCTGCTTATTTCTTGGGAGTCAAGCATCTTGTCTCCATTTTTAATGCATCACGTCTTAGTGATTTGACAAAGATCCCATTATTTTCCTGGAGTACTTCCATAATTTTTAGTAGAGGAGTACTGCTGGAGATGTTTGATACATATTGTACCCATGCTGTTCTTCCCTGTACTATAACTTTTTTTTCTAAACTTTGCAGTGTTTGTTGTATTATCAATTGTAGTATACCAATATCTCTTAATACTGTACTGTATTGTAATAATTTTCAATAATTTAGCCTCTTTTTAAGGTTGTGATTTATCAGTTTTGTTGAACCTTTTGTTCAGACTAATTTTCTTCTCGCTGAATGTTTTTGTTTTATTAATTCTGAAAGAGTATCAGACACGAAGAACTTTATTTTTAGGTTGTGTTTTGAAATGGTGTACGGCTTTAACCGCAGCATTTTGGAAAAAATTGGAATAAAATGATTAGTTTCACTGTGATCTCTTTGATATTCAAACAAGAGGGATTTGTCTTGTGTGTAACTGGTATATTTCCCAGTCAGATTTATGAATAATGTAATTACAAATAAGTTGTAGAAGTAAAAGTAGAATTGGAGAACAATGACTAGTGCATAGGCTGTCACTTGTGTTCCATTCAAATGATCTACTATGTTGGATGCACTAATGGTGACACACACACTCTGCGGGAAAAGACTCATGTGTTTGTTAGAATTATGTATTTGTTTCATTGTCATTGGGAGAGCACAGATTATTTGAGTACATTATCTGTTCAAATCCACTTCCTGCAAGACCTGGTGACATAAAATTGTTATCCGAAATACAGTTATGGGGATTAAAATAAACTATTAAAAGGGGCCCCCTTGGGGATTATGTATTAACAGTTGTAAATTTTGTATAATTTTTATTTGCTTAACAAAAAAGGCTGCAGAAGGTACTGGTATAGTTGTGTATTCACAACTTTATTGCAGAAAATTTAAAATTAGTATTACTGTACTCACACATGATGCTGTTGCTGATAAATAGTAGCCTACTGATGGTGCCACTTTGTTTACATGTTGTACACACAATTCTTTTGGCTCATAGTCTTTGAGGAAGCGCTGTATTTCCCCACTGTAATCTGATCGTAAGACTTATTTACATTCCATTGGGTTATATACTTAATGAATGTCTTATATGAGTGGTAAGATTTTTATGGTTTACAAAAGTTGATGTTTTACTGTTTTGACTTATTATAACTAATTATGAAAAATGATTTTTCATAATTAGTTCAGTATTCTGGAGTTTAACCTTTTCCTTATTATTTCACTTTTTGGATCTTTATTTTGAATTTTGTCTAGTAATTATCTGTAAAATACACATATTCTTCTTTATAATATATTAAATGGCTGAAACTCTTGCATTCTTTCTCATGAGTTTCTACAGCAGATGTTTATTTCTAAATACTGTACTATGAAATCTCCTATAATTTTTATCAGGCTGTCTTTTGTTTTCTTGTTTTACTGCAGAGTTTAATAAAACATGTATTACACCTATATGTTTTCTCCTTTTTTTTCCCCATGAATTTTTGTTGCAGTAAGTGCTGGTGATGGGTTGATTACGTCTCCCCATTTTTATCTGTACGGAAGTTTCTTTTCATCTGGGTATATCTTGATTTTGATGTGGGGAGTCTATTGACTGTCTGTTACTTGTGATGTGATCTGTAGTCTCTTTTTCTCTAGGTGTGGAATTAAAAACACTACACCTATGCATTGAAAATATAAAAGAGCTGTCCAGCAATTTTTGAATTCATAAACCATGTTCAGTGCTTTGGGATAATAGAATGCTGCTCCTTTGCATTGGGATATGAAGAGCAGTGCTCCAGCGCAGTCAGTATTTTAAAAAATTTGTCAGGTAGTATGGGATTTAAGAAAATTACTTCAGTACAATGAAAATTTCAGAAAAGTACTCCATGATACTAGGGATTTAAGAAAATTGCTCTAATGCTTTGATGCCTTTTAAAAGCTACTCCATCGATTCAGCAAATACAGGCTATGTGCATTAATCTTTAGGGGATTTCAGAAAACTTCTCCAATACACTGGAGAGAAAAATAAATGGCTCAAAATAACAACATCCATATTAAGTACTTAATAAAGGATTGTGTGGCAGTTCTCTGAAACAGAACTAATTATTACCAGTCTTCTATCAAACACAAGGGACAGGGTTACTCTACCAGTGTGAGGCCATTAAGGGAAATGGTGTTTACAGCCTTAATTCCTTAAAAAAAATCTGGATGTCATTAAATGGCAGTTTTCTCTAAGGGAAAAAATATACATATACATACAGCAATGAGCTTACAAATGAACACTCTAGAATGCTTAGAATTGAATTTCTTTGTTTCTTACCGCTAAAGGCTGGAAACACACAGTGAATGGGATAAGCATGATGTACCACCAAGCGCAGAACCCGGCGACCCATATGCCAGCAAGCAATAGTAAAACCAACCAGATGACTTGCCAAAGAACTCCTCCAGAGCCTGACTGGCTGTCACCTCCACTTCCGGCCCCAGATCCCTCACCACTCCCGTCTCCATGACCCATTTTTGTACCTGCAAATAATCAAATCAGGGTAAATAATGCTGCAAATTCAAGACAATTTGCATTATTCCTCAACATGCATATGAAGTCTATTACTATATAGGGATTACATTCAGTGAAGGCTAGTTTGGTTGTTGAAGCTTGGAAATAGGTACATATTTAACTAGTATTAGAATGTGAAGGATAAGGAAGGTAATCCACTCTGACTCAAGTTTTTCTACCGGCACTAAGGACTAATGCAGGATTTGTTGGTAACTAGAAAAATGTTATTTATCTCAATTTTTCAACTTATTTCCATAAGAATACAAACCAATGTCTTTCACATGAAGATTCACACCTTGATTAGGAGGTATTATCCAAAGAACATGATTGGTGTTCTTCCACTAGATATGTCAGCTCCCTGGTCATGTATGTGAGTGGGCGACTTCTGTGACTGCCTGTATAGCTTGGAAATACAATACTCTGGCTCACAAGACCCTGTGCCATAGCCTGGCTTGTATATAACTTCACTGTAGGAAAATCAAGAGAAAGTGGTTTTCCACGAGGGAAGGAGACCCCAACTTGGCAGGCAACATATCACAGCAAAATCCCAAAGATTAATGCTCTACAACCTCCTATCACCCTAGTTTAAAGCGAGACAACCAGTTTCACATCTGACAACTACAAGTCAGAGATACAGAGCTCTAGTTTGTGACTTACTGTACTTGCACCTATCCCAGCAAGCATGGATACAGGCACTGAAAGGCACCAGTCACCTTTCATCCCAGCAAGCATGGATACAGGCACTGAAAGGCACCAGTCACCTTTCATTCAACTTATCTTTCACCACCAAAAACCTTAGGCATGATAATGCTCTGTCCTAGCAGAGCTTCCACAGGTCCTAATGAGAAAGTATCTAAGGACCTGTGGGAGACAATCCTCTGGCACAAAAATGTAAAAGTGTTCTGGCTCTGCCAGACACCTGCACCCAGCACCTGTGCTAGGGAGCAATGCCCTGGTTTTGTGATCCCTTGCCAGGGGTATGGGGCTGTCATCCTCACCAGACACTTTGTAAGCAAGCTAGATGACCTACAAAAGCCAGAACAAGAGACGGATCTTGGATACTGCCTTTTTATGAATGCTGATACTAACAGACAGTTGTTGATATTTAGGCTCAAGATGTTAAGTCTTGTGTGGGTAGTACTGTATACTACGTAAGTCTTGCTGGACACATTAGCACCTTGTAGCAACCACCACCTTCAATGCCTTAGAGGGTGGAGATAAAAAGTTTATAATCTCTTGTCAGTTCTCAGTTCTTAACATGAAGTCAGGAACAATAAGAATGAAAAGGATCTTTGTGTCTCTAAGTGTGCATTAAGTGGGAGGGACTATGAAGTTTGCCTACTCCCTTTACTGATGGTAAGGCTGGCAAAATGTTAGTCTTGTTTGTCATATCTGTTTAAAACCTCGCTCAGGTGTTCATATGGTGCCTGAGTGAGACCACAGAGATGGAGTGTCACATCCAAATCCAGAGGTCTGAGTTTGTGGGGTGGACAAAACACTTCAAGGTCACGAAGACCTCAACTGAGACAGAGACTCATGTCCTTAAGCCAGACGACTTGGAAAGGGGTTGGGTGGTAGACCTTTATTGCAAAAATGACATTTTATGATAAAATAGTTTTATATATACTTACCAAGCAATTACATAGCTACTAGCATTCTACACGGCAGTCTAATGAAATTCAAATTTTCGCGGTGGTGTTGCCATTGCTAGTGTAGATGATAGGGTCCCACCCACTTTCGGGGCTGATAGGTACAACTCAGCATAGAGCTTCAATTCATTTGATGCCTAAATGTCTACTGAGGGGAGGAGGGCAGATCCGATTATGTAACTCTTGGTAAGTATATATAAAACTTTATTACAAAAATGTCATTTTTATATAAGTAACTTACCAAGCAATTACACAGGTGATTCCCCATTGTGAAGAGGTGGGAATCATGGACATGTTCTAATCCAAAACATTAATAAAGATAATGACTTTGAACTACAAAGGTTGCTAGCACTGGGTCAATGCTTGTTGTACCTTATCTGGTAAGAGAGCTGCTTCAGGTGGGTACAGCCTCTAGTCAATGTTCATCTTAACCTATAGAGGGAGTGGCAGTATTGGCCAAGAGTCACCCATACTTCAGTGGGTACTTTGCAGCCGTGGAAGTTCACCGATGGCTGACAAAGACAAAAAACAGTGCCCTTGCCCTGAGTATAGATCAGAATAAACACAACACTGTCACCTACAACCAAAATCAAGAACCACCACTCCAACCATTGAACACTGGCAGGTACTCTAGGTCCACTGTACCCCCAGGCTTCCTTTAAACTCAATGACCTTACAACAAGGCGAAGAGACAGTATAGGAACAGAGAGCCCCCTATGCATCCTTTTCCAACCATGGATACTGGAAGTTTGCGCCAGGCGCCCCACTGTTGGTGCTGAACGCTCCACAGTCAGGAGTTGGAGCCAATCAGTTGGGTGCAGAAGATTGACAAAGCAGGCGCCAAGTGAGTTGAAAAAGAGGGGCGCTCCAGGCTGAGTGCACTTCTGTAATCGAACTTCTAAGGAAGAAAGCAAGCGCATTCTTTGACAGAGGGCGTGAAGGGCACTGAGCACTGAATCCTATTGGAGGGTCCTCTGATCTTTTCTGTCTTCTAAAGATACAGTAGTACCTCAAGGCTCCCACAGGACAAAGAAGTCTCTCTTCCTCCTCTGGCCCGAGGATGTCCGTTACGCTCTTAATAATGAACGAGCAAGGCTATGGCTTGGAAACGTCCTCATTCTTGGCAAGGAAACCAAGAGAGAGAGGGAGTATACTCCATTTCCATTTGCAAAGCTTACACTCATGTTGAAGGCTTGCCACTTGCTAACACGTTTGGTGATTGCTGATGCCACAAGCAAGAGTGTCTCCCTCGTGAGAATTTTAAAAGAGGTCAAGCTGAGGTGTTCAAAAGTTAGTTCGTAAGCCACTTCAGAACGTCCAAATTCCAGGAGAGAAATCTAGGTTTTTCTAATTTGGAGGTTTCGAAGGAACTGATAAGGTTGCTGAGGTCTTAAAACAATAACCTATACCCCTTGATGGTAGAGGGAGACAACTTCCTATTGGTCCTCAGGAAAGGTAAAAAGTCAACTAATTGGCTTATAGAGGTTTCAGACAATGAGATGTTATTTTGTTGGTACAATCCTCTGAAAACTGACCACTTGGACTGGTTGAGCCTGCTAGCAGATCTTTTGCACCTAGCAAAAGCTTCTGTAGCTTGCTTTGAAAAGCCTTTTTGCTTTGACGAGGCTCCCAGAATGGAGCGATCAGGGTCACTGAGATGTTCTGGTGAGAGAAGAACTTGTTCATCACCTCCCTGATCAATCCAAAAGGTGGGAAGGTGTGGACATCCAGGCCTGTCCAATCCAACAGCATGGCATCTGTTGCCCATGCAAGAGGATCGATGGATTTCTGACATTTAGGGCAAAAGCCCAGGCACTGGGGCCAAGAAGGCCATTCAGAGCCATAATGAAGAGAAAATAAATTATGTTAAGGTAATTGAATTTATGAATTAGTGAATGAAATGATTAATAAATAAAATAAAGTGATGTGACCAATAAATAAAGATATGAAGTTTAATGAATAATGTGATATATACATAATAGAAAATTTAATGTCATTAAAATTCTGTATGATGTAATATATATATTGGGAAAAAAATTATATCGTTAAAAATTTTTATACACTTTAAAAGAGATGATAGCAGAAATATCTGCTTCATCTCCCAAAATATCAGAGAGGGCTTTACCCTGGAAATATCTTTCTCTTTGGTTAAAATATCTGGGGCAGACCACCAGAATGTTCTCCACTGTTAGTGTCTCGTCACAGTAAGCACACTCTGGAGGCTGCTTCCGTCTAAAATACACTGATGGGTTAAACGAGTGTGCCCAATCCTTAATCTGATTAAAATAACCTCTGTTCATCTGTCAAGCCAGAATGATGAAGACCACATCAATATATTATCACTAATACTATATTTTTTATTATTGGCAAGAAGAGAAGTCCACCTTTCTTGCCATTTACTTAAAACATAAGATCTAACAGGACCTTTTAGGTCTGTATGAGGCACTTTTCTTAAGGAGGTTTCTGATAAAATACTAGCAGCTTATGCTTCTGTCTGCCATCTCGTTTCCGCGAATCCCCACGTCAGAAGGGACCCAACAGCAAGAGACTGATTTACGCTGACAATAGATACGACAAAGCCACTCCTGAACTTTTTGAATTAATGGATGGAAGCTATTAAATTTTTTAATACCTTCTAAAGTGCTTTTAGAATCCGAGTATATGACAAAATTAGTGTCACTACTTTGAAAAACTAAATCTAGGGCAAAGTCTAGCGCTGTTAATTCGGCAGTAAATATTGATGCAGAGTCAATCATGGAAGCAAAAAATTTCTCATACTGTACCTTGAACAGATTCTTGGCAAGATGGTCCAGTTTGGGCGACAAGAAGGAAATCTTGGCTGTGGAAAACGCAGAACGACGAGTGGAGTCAGCCAAACTGGAGAAAACCCCCTGGGAGGCAGCAGAGACTCCCAAGGAGGGAGCTTCCCCCGTGATGTAGAGAAGTTTGGAAGGAGGGCTTTACCTTGGTCCCTCTTCATGGCCAGCCACTCGTCCAATTCTCGAAAAACTTTCTTTGAGGAAAGCACGAAGAAGTCCGGGAAACTATCCAAGAAAAATTTCAGTAATGCAGAGTATGCTGAAGTAGAAGTGGATTCCTGCACAACTTCCTCCTCCTCCTCCTCCTCCTCCTCCTCTGACAAAATGGGAGACAAAGACATGTCCTCGGTTTCAGGAGCCACTGAAGTTTTCTTTAAAAAACCCATAAGCTCTGTTAACTGGCGCTGAATTGGAGCTAAAGAAGGATCTTCTTGGGCCAATGAGAGCGGATGGCCCAAGAAGATCCTTCTTTAGCTCCAATCCAGCGCCAGTTAACAGAGCTTATGGGTTTTTTAAAGAAAACTTCAGTGGCTCCTGAAACTGAGGACATGTCTTTGTCTCCCATTTTGTCAGAGGAGGGGGAGGAGGAGGAGGAGGGTCTAGTCCTTCACCTGAAGGGCATGGATATCTCCTCCTCTCTGGAGATATCTTTGCTGATAAAGAGCTTCAAAAGGTCTTGCCCTCCCAGGGAACTCAGGCCCCCTGCGTGGGATGTGACTCTTGTACTTAGGAGTCTGACTTGTGCACTGTGCAAGCACTTACAAGAGTTGTCGGACAGGGATCTGACCCTCAAGACTGTTTTCCTGCTAGCCCTGGCATCAGCGAAGAGAGTGGGTGAACTACACAGACTTTCCTACAATGTTAAACACTCGAGCGGATGGGGATCCGTTACACTCGATTTCATCCTGGATTTTGTAGTCAAGACTCAGAATCCTTCGATCCCTGACACCAGATTCGAGTCCTTTATGATCCTCTCCCTAGAGGAATTTGTTGATAATGATCCAGATGAGATGTCACTGTGTCCTGTTAGAGTGCTGCGGCACTATTTGAAGAAGACTAGAAATCTCTGGCCTGAGTGTCGATGACTCTTCATAAGCACCAGCTCGACCAAGAACGAAGTGTCCAGGAACACTATATCTTTCTGGCTTCGTGACACTCTCAAACGGGTGTACTCCACGTCAGGCGAGGACGACTCCAGTAAGTTCCACGCGAGAGCTCATGAAGTCAGGGGCATTGGTCTGTGCCTCGCATTCATGAAGAATTTGTCGGTTCCTCAGGTTCTGAAGGCGGGGGTGTGGTTGCGTCAGACCACTTTCACTCCCTTCTACCTTCGGGATATTGTTCACAAGTCCCTGGACACGTTTTCCTTGGGTTCTGTGGTGGCTGCTCAACAGGTAGCACCTTGCCTAAGTGTATGGTTGTGAATGAGAGTGTCTATTGAGTGACTGGTCCTCTCTCCCTCATTCCTTCAACATTACCCTCCCCTGCGGGCAGAGGGTAGGTTATTGAGCCATCACAAGCTGGAATGGGCGTCGATGCAGATGAGTTATATAACCATGTATCCTTTCTATAATCTCTTAGGTATATATAAGCAAATCCTGCCCTCTCTCTAGCAAGGGGAGAGAGGGGCAGACAATGTGAACCCATTCGACTTAACCTTTCTTCTTGAATGATGCTGCTTCAACATCTCTATTCGAGGAGGCACCCTGAAGTCTAACAAATGAACATTCAGTCAGTTCCTATACTTTGTTCATTCTGTCAGAGGCACGGTCCTCTTCCTCGATCCCTCGACCAGGAAGATCTGAGTGCAGCAAACTACCAGCCAGTTCAGACTTACCCTGCTTCCTCCTTCCAATAATTAGGCTAATTCTTCCTATATAAAGACTGAAAGGTTTGTATATTGTGTAGGAACAAACGACAAATTTTAAAAATAATTTGTATTTTTCCTAAATATACAAACCTGAGGTCTTGTAGTTAAATGTCCGCCTCATGCCACCCCTCAAGCTGACATTTACCTGGGCCGAAAGTAGAGAGACTCTCTACCAGCCGGGACTCCCACCTGGTCTTTAAGTAGTTAACTACCTTACCACCTTGTTAAAAGTTTAACAGTGGGTTCCAGCTTCACTGAAGGTAATTCCTAAAGACACCAAGTTTGTATCGTTAAGAAAAATACAAATTGCTTTTAAAATGTGTCATTTTTTAATGCTTTATCTTTGTATCGACACAATCTTTTGGTTTCATTGTCACCCCATGAATCATGTCTATAAATGCAATCAGCCTACAGATCGTACTAGACTTAGTATCTTAATTCTGTATGAATTTTCAATCTACTCTAAATCTGATTTTCATACCTAACCTAACCCAGCCTACCTATGTATGACTTGCCTTTTTTTAATCTGTCACTAAATTCCAACTCAAACTGTACTGGATATAATTGTTCTTTAATACTTGAAAGACTAAACCTAAAATCTTAGTCTAATATTATTTCATCAATTCGTGCATACAGCATCTGTAGTCATTGGGGGCCATTCAAAAATTACGTAAAGCCTTAGGGGGGAGGATGATGGGTGAAGTGTAGGCCTGAGTGAGACAGTGGGGAGGAGGGTGGGTGCAGTCAAAAGTTACATAACATTTTCAGAATTTTTCCTGTGTTTCTTTTGATAAGACATAAATGTAGAAGGACAAAAGAGAGATAGTAAAGATTCTACAATAGATTTTTATTTTATTTTATTAATATTGAGAATATGGTATTTAATTTTTTTATGATAATTATATGTTTAAAAAATATATCACAAACTAAACCCTTGTTGGTATTTGAACATTTTCTACTATATGTATTACATGACACAGAATAATATCACAAACTCACTTTTCGAGAATATCACAACCTCACTTTTCAAACATGGCATAAGAGAACATTTTCATTTCAAATGTATCCGATTCTTTAATACCATAACATAAAAGTATTACGAAAACCATAACGGTAATAATTTCCAGGTATTAGGCTAGACTTTGATATATTATTGCACTAAAAAAGGGAAACGCTCTAAATCAGGGGGTACAAGCTGATGTTACAAAATTTTATAAGGGGTGGGGGTCTGGACATGTGTTATGAGGCGTGGCAAGGGGGTAGAAAATTACCATAAAGTGTTATGTCATTTCTGAACGGCCCCTTACTTGTGTTTTCTTAGATCTATTTTGAATTTCATCAGTCTCGATATTTGTATTCTGTTAACCAAGCATTGAAAATCTATGAGAAAGGCCATCAACAAAACTGGACTACCATTCTCTTATAGCGCGTATAATAAATATATATATATATATATATATATATATATATATATATATATATATATATATATATATATATATATATATATATATATATATATATATATATATATATATATATATATATATACTATATATATATATAATATATATAATATATATATATAAGGGAAACCTATATATATATATATATATATATAATATATAAATATATATATATATATATATATATAAACTATATATATATATATATATATATATATAATATATATATATATATGCCTATATATATATATATATATATATATATATATATATATATATATATATATATATATATATATATATATATATATGTTAGAAAATTTCATTCCCAGAATGCTCCAAAGGAAACCAGCTTACAAAGAGAAATGTTGCAGGAAAAGTTGAAAAACAAATATATAAATATGACGAAATGCAAAATAACACCGATACACCTGAATTCCGGACTGAATTTTCTCTTCGCTTACAGACTTGGGGAGCAGAGATGATCCCACAACTGCACTGGGCGCGATATTCCACATTTTGGATGTAGAAAAAACTAGCAGACTGAGTAACATTAAACCCGATACTCGAAAATAACACTGCAGTAGCACCAACCTAGTGTAGCGAGCAAGAATAGCTGCGTCATGAATTAAGCTTAGGATAATATTAGCAATACTCTACGAATACGATATTTACAATGAAATATAAAAACCTACAAACATGAGTCGAAAGTTACTAAATACGAGTAGCCATATGGTCAAGGTTACCGCTTAGGAAAAACTAAAAATTCAACTAAAATATGTGAACAACTACACAAGCATAACAAGGGAAAACTACAAAAGCAACTGAAGCAGTAAATGGACCACTTATTCATCGGAAGGACGGGCGGTGTTTGGGTTCCGGAAGGTCGGGGACGCTTACTCCCCCCAAATTTCATTAAGTAAAAACGAGGACCTAACAACTATGAGAGTAAATGAACAAAGTTGATAAAACTACAATCTACAAAAAGATACGAGAGATGAAAATACGAAATCATTGGCCTCATCCCACTAAACTCCATTTAACGTTCATAAAATTGTGATACGTAAGCTAGATATCACATTAATTTTGTATTTACATGCCTGCGGCAATGTCTCGCTTTTTCAATAGGCCTAACGTACTGCCACAATGAAAGGCAGGCAAGTTTAAACGAGCTTCCAAGGCAAGCTACAACTCTTGGAAAGCAGACAGTCCAAAAGGAAAACGAATACCTAACGATATTTACTCAAACAACAATAAGCGAGTTATGAACCCGTTGAATTCAGTCATATTTTTCACAGATTAAAAAATGAACGCCTGACTGGATGCGTCTACCCGTGGTAGCAATAACGTTCTCAACCTCCGCCGAAATCGCGTTGGAGTTCCCGCATCATTGCCCATCTCTCACTAAGCATGCTAAGTACTGCAATCTCAAGGAAAAATAAAAATAACTACCGTATGTATATAGCGTCTGTTCCTAAATGAACAAAATATTCTGATAGGCCTATACAACGGGATAATATGCACCGAGAAGATAATCATGTACAGTTTCTCCTGTGAATTACTGATTTGACAATTTCACCGTAGCTGTATTGCATCTTGTCACGGTCTGTCTTCCTTACACTGCTACAGTGTTTCCTGATCACAATTCCATAAAATTAATTACCGATTTAAGCAGTAACACAAAAAACTGTTGTTAAACCACACAGCCCACCTTGGGAATAATTTCCGCTTAGGCCTACTTCCTACTCGGTTAAAAGTTCCACTTCAACAAACTCCACCACTGAACAAACATGCTAACCATAGACTTGTAGCAAGTGAGGATTATCAGATGTCCGAATAAAACTTCGTAACAGTTAAAATATTCAGTACTTACACTAGCAACGTAAGCAATGCGAAACCAGCCAGGAACACCTGTTAAAAACCAGTCAATTAAACGGGGTCAATTACCAAGCTGCTTATTACCTCGTTCCTTCAATAACAGGACCCTGAAAACACCCGTGTTAACCCCCAAGATAAAGTCAACTTCGGACGGAAACAATGAAACTGATGTAACGCTGTATAATGTCACTGGGGGCACTTTTTCTAATAATAAAATCGGTCAAAGTCTCGCCCACGACCCCTCTACGGCAACCTGAGCCCATCTCACATTCTCAGGATGCTGCCACAGGTGACTAACGCGGATAAATCAAAATTTAATTAATCAAAAACCCTTTATTCAAAACGATACCCAACAGATCAACGCAATAAACACAGAGGAAACGAACCGGGTTCTAGTGAGTGATTAACAGGGAATTTCAACAGGTCTTCGAGGGAATTTAAGAATAAATATAATTGTTGGCAACTCACATCAACAGTTGGTGTCACGCCCACCCCTACCCCTTTTAAAACTTGAATGATCGTTTTAACAAACGAAAACACTCGAAATTTCAGTAGAATATAATACTTTAATCCAATCAGCACCACATATCAATGACAGAAAATGGATAACCTCCTTATACTAACTTTTTTTGCTGCAAATATGCTGAACACTACCCTCCCCAACTCACTACGGTGTTTATTTGCGCTACTCGTTCATTGGTTCAGGCTTTCCGACCGATGAGATGGTTCTTTATTAGAATGTTATTTTTTCTTATTAACTAAAGGCTTACAATGCTATATCTTATTTATTATGTGCAATTTAGTGGGGGAAAAAATAAAGTTACCGACATAGTCAAGTTTTCTCACAACTTTGCCTAACTTCAAGTTTAACCCCAGACCTTTATAGTGATCATAGACCTCGCAAAGCCAAGAACCGCTGCCAGTGGGTTTCGTGTGTGACGTCATGCATTAATACGACGGTTCGACTACTGTATGTATTATTACATACAAACGATTGGAATGCAGGGTGTGCTGAAGGAAAACATTCCCATTTCACCGCTTCAGCTATCCGTGTTATGTCATTAAAAGTTAAGGATTTTCTGTGAAAGGTCGTAGACCCCTTCCCTCTCTTCTCTTCACATATGACTCTACTCTCTTGGAAGCCTGCTATAAAAATTAATGGTCATCAGGTCTGTTCAGTATGAATGTTCGCTCACTTCTGGGTAATAATTACGGAATAAAAACAAATATAATGAAAGGAGAAGAACCTGCTGGTCACGTTTGCTTATGTACCAGATGACTGGGCTGGTCAGTAGGATGACATCATGATTACTTTTATCTTTTACACCTGAAGTCTTGTTGCACGCTGAGGATTCTTCTGCTATTCACCAAAAATCCCAGTTCTCTTTGAAGTGGTTAAAAATATCTATTTCAGGGGAAAGATATACTGAACTAAAATATATTCGACTTTATATATATGCTTCTTAAAAATGTCTAAACAAAATCATCTGAAATCGTCGATGACAGTGATAACATGTCTTCAAAGGCTTCGCTTTCATTGTTGGTTGAAATTAGGAGAGAAGGGTGGATGTTGCATGCCAAAGAAATAAAGGAAGATAAAGAGCACGTTAAAAGAAGAAGAAAAAGAGGAACTGCGGAAATATTATATTGTTTGCATTATGAATTAGGCGTCAAAGGGGTTGAAGGGACGAAAATGCAGACACGATTAGAAGATGTAGCCAAAACGTAGCATGGGTGAAAAGTTGGCTCAAGAAGCTTTTGAGAATACGAGACGATAGGTGGCAGAGAATGGTGTGTAATTCGTAAGAGGTGCAGGAAAGGATGAACTTTAGCATTCAAAAACGAAAGTACGCACCCACTGTGGAGGTGAGAGACGATGTGTTGGAAAGGGAGTTGTGGGATTCGACGACCTGCTGATGAGTGTTTTTTTGTGGAGATACAAGAAGTGGCTATTGCTCTATTTTTTTTTTTTTTGCTATTACTCTACAAAAAAAAAAAAAAAAACATCACTGCACTTGAATACTTAAAACAAGAACAAGATGACAGTTTAACACTGAGGCTGTTCTTCCCATTCTGAATAAATGTATTCAAGCTGTTGACATTATAGTCAACATACTTTCAAGCACTTGGCATACCTTCAAGCACTTAGCACCAGAGTTTGAAAAAGTCCATTCTCATATGCTAAGCATTTCGATGCAATATCTTTTCAGTTCCGGTATTTCGGCGAAAGCCTTTTGGAATGCCTGGCATTTCATTTTCCCTCACCGAAAACGTTTAGCGTCATGTTTTCAGAGCATGACATCTATCTACATTCTGTCTCAGTCGATGTTTTCGCCGTTTTCTTCAAGTCGCTTCAAAAGTTCATTGTCGTTTCTGTATGGGAATTTCTTTTCTACTGCTAAGAAATACTTTTTTTGTTTTTGTTTTTTTCTCAAAGGAGTCGATTTGTTGCCGAGGCTTTTCAAACTATCATTATTATCGCTTTTGCTTTTGCAATGAGGAATGTGAAAATGAAAGATAGGTTTTACACTCAGCGACAAGCCAAGATCTTGAGAGGTGTGGCTTCACATCCGCTATGTTATCACTTGCACCAGAAAATTTTCATTATGAAAATAAAGCTCTTTAGCGTACTCTCTCGCTCTTCCATTACATACCGAACACGAACAAACACACACACACACACACATATGTGTATATATATATTCATATGTGTATATATATGCATTTATACATACGTATACACACACATATATATGTGTATATATAATATATATATATATATATATATATATATATATATATATATATATATATATATATATATATAAATATATATGGTCTGATCATGTGGAAAGGATGGAGGACGGTAACTTTGTGAAAAGTTTATAGTTCAGAAGAGAACTGCTAGGAGGGAAGAGGAGAGGAAGACCTAGAGACAGAGTAAATAGCGGATGGAGGTGAATGGCGATTAAGGTGCAGTGTGTTTAGGGAAGTTTGATGCACTATTGATTAGCCTTCTGAGTAGTTATATAAAGCGCCTAATGGTATGTAAGTTTTCTATACCGGCTGTTCATTCATAACTCAGCAGTCATAAGTGTGGAAGTGACCGATGTTTTATATTTTCTTTGGAGCCATCCCTTTCCGTGTAGACGTCTTATGTTGAAAATAAATTTACATTTACAAACTTGCGTACACCTGTACCTAAGTACATTCAATATACAATGCCTGAAAGAGCCATCTGAAAAAAGATATAGCAACGACGAAACCGAGTATGGTTAAAAGTGCCGCTGCTGGACAGGCGAGAAGAAGAACGCGTGCAAACGAACACAAAGCACCGACGGTTGGAAAAATGATTCACACCTGAAACAGAGGTCAACTGTTCCATTTGCAAAGAGCAATAGC
Source organism: Macrobrachium rosenbergii (assembly GCF_040412425.1). Lineage (NCBI taxonomy): Eukaryota > Metazoa > Arthropoda > Malacostraca > Decapoda > Palaemonidae > Macrobrachium > Macrobrachium rosenbergii. The sequence continues at coordinate 24,424,002 of NC_089751.1, read as the reverse complement.
AATTAGGAACAGAGGCAAGAAATTAAAATATCCTGATTTTGAATCAGACAACGCACTCAGGCAAAAATTTTTTTATTTATAATAACAACAATGAAACATATAACACATAACACCTGTTTCTCATACTTGTAATAATAATTTGAAAGATATTCTCCATCTCCATAAGAACAGCATTTAGGATCAACAGTATAAAGAAACTACGCGCTTATTAAGAAATCTCCCAACAGCATTGAATATATAATTATATACACACATACACACACATACATATATATACATATATATATATATATATATATATATATATATATATATATATATATATATATATATATATATATATGTTTGTATGTCTATATGTAAATATCAAACCCCATGTAAGCCATTTAAGATTAATAAAAAAAAAATTACATAAAAAAATATATGAGATATGCACAGGTGGACAGTTCAGTTTCCGTTTGTCTTAGTAAGAGCGATAATGCCATCAACTGGACAGGTGTTCAATCGCTTTCCTAACAGGTGTGAATAATTTTTCCAACTGTGTATATTCGTTTGTAAGGTTACCTTGGCTTATAAAATGTAAACTTTCATTAATATGTATAAGTTCTCTTGAAGAGAAGTTGGTCAGATTTATACCGTTTCATTTTCCCTGTGGTGCATTTGCATTTATACATACATACATACACACACACACACACACATATATATATATATATATATATATATATATATATATATATATATATATATATATATATATGTGTGTGTGTGTGTGTGTGTGTGTGTGTGTGTGTGTGTGTGTGTGTGTGGGAGCGCGCTAGTACCTTATGTTATTACGACTGAGGTGTGCTGAAAAAATATTCCAATCTGTGTTTAGACTTTTAAACTGTATTTTAACGGGAATCAAGAAGTTGATACAAATCATCACATTGAAAAGGATAAACAATCGGAACAGCCTCAAAATGCTAGAGAAATTCTTGATTATGTAAGCCATCATGTAACTTGCCTTCTTTCATAACAAACTTTTTAAGATCAGTACGAATTACGATACGAAAAAAACGTCATCACTATCATTGTAAGGATGCCAATGGTCATGTCAGATTTCGCCCATGTAATTGCAGCTGTGTCATGCCATACCCAAAGTAAAGGAAGACCCACCACCACAGACTTGTCGGACAGAGTTCAGTTCCCAGACCCACACGGACACTCACTCCATATTGGGCAATGAATGAGGAGGCGTCTGGTCATATGTTTCGGTGAACCTCCAGGGGAAATTCTGGTATCATCCTCGCGCTTTGCTTCTACCTTGGTGGTAAATGGCAACTCTCCTCATCGAGAATATATTTCTCCCTCTCCTTTTAATAAGAGGGAATCCATTTTAGTGCTTTAATAAACATACGGGTTCTTGTTTCTTGGGCAAACTGTAGGATGATTTTCCACTCAATTTCCCGGGGAAAAACTTTCATAGGACCGAAGGAAATGGCCAACACTGGCCTTACTCTGTTAGGCTGGTCAATTCCAACTAAAAAAAATCTTGAGACTGTAAAGTTTTCATGTGCGGCTTCCTAATAATTCAAAAGTATTTTTTAAGCATTTTATTGTGCCGACTTTTATATAAAAACCTCACATTCTACCATTTAGAAAAGAGGGAATTTATATTATCCATGTTAGAGAAATACTACCTTTCTCATTTAGTATAAGTTATCAAAGTGGCCAGAATCCATTAGCAAGTACAATGTACACCTGCTTTATAGGTAGGTAGTATGTATGTATGCATGCATGTATATATGTATGTATATATATGTATATATATATATATATATATATATATATATATATATATATATATAATATATATATATATATATATATATATATAATTTACATTCTAACTGGGGGGAATGACTTACCTACCAAGAAATTTTTAAGTATCTGACTAAAATTGCGGGATCAGGTAGAACATCACAAGAACAGGGGTGAGCTGAAGGCCTCACTCAACAGGGAATGTTGCAGAAAATACACTTAAGTTCACTTAAAATCACTTGTATTTACATTAACACCAAAATCAGAAGAATGGGGAATAACTTAGACAGGTAAACAGAGTCCTGCCGGAGAACTAAATTACAATAACAAAATGGTAACTGAAGATGCCGGGGAAATCCACTTCAAGAGCACTGTAGAGTAAGTTGCAGTGGTTAGGACCACAGCACACAAGCAAAATTGGAACGGGGGATTCCACAGCAAGCAACTCCATTTGTAACTGAGAACGCATGCGGTTACTTGGCGGAAAATTAGCGCAATCAAAGGAAAATCGAGTGGTGTGAAAAAGGAGCCAATATGTCTTGATTTGAAACACTGGTGAACACTTACAAATTTAAATTTATGCACTTCAATAATGGAGTCAGGTCTATATCGAGAATTACACTTGGAAAACGAAAATAAATAAGTTAAAAGATAAAAAAATTCGTGACAGTTGAAAACCTCAAATCCAAGCACTTTACCTTATTTCGGAGAGGTCGCCCTTGTCGTTTTACCATTATGGAGGGAAAGAATTTACAGGACTTAGCACTGGAAGAATACTGGGCTAAGAAAGCAGCCATGTGAATGGGATTTGGCTTGGACGGAGTGGGAGTAAAATGGCAATGTTCCTGGAACTGCAACCAGGGCGTCTCTGCTTGGTTCAGGTCACGCAGCTCCTTTTATGATCTCTGCTGGGTTATCTTCCCATGCCCTCAGCACCACATTTTCTATAGGCGCACACATGGGTTTTTGGTGTGGTTCCATAGCCCGTGATTGTCCGGTAGCCACATGGAAGGGCAACGACCGCATGGCGGTTGGTTGCTATGGGGCCTTCAAACTTACTCTTTGGGCTAATCCTCATCACTGGTGCATCTGGTGCCTGCACTGGGGACTTTGTCTCCAAGTGGCTTTGTACCTGGAAGAGAGGTTTCGAGGCAGTCACAGGATCGAGAGAAAGAATTAACAGTGTCCAGGGAACAATAATAAGAGATTTAAGAAGGGGCAATGTTTTCCACGACCTCCTTGTCAGTCAGCAGTGTGATAAAAAGTTACTGTACTTCTTTTTGAAAAGTATAAAACAAGTCAAGTTTATGGTAAATTCTCTTAATGGAATAAAAGTTAAGTTTTACTGTACGTTCTTTTGCAAAGCTTGGAGGGCGAATTGACTTGGGAGGGGTATCCCTCGTTGCAATATATACACACAATATACATTATATACACACATAAATAGACACATGAATTTGTGTCACTTATACGCGAGTGACTTTATTTCCACAAATTAGAAGCCACAAATGTCATTTAATATCCTGCTTTGAAGCCCTTATCAGTTATTATTCCCTTTGGGTGTAAATTATTCTCCAAGGTATAATAAATTCAATGTTAAACGACATTTGTGGCTTCATATTTATGGATTTATGCATATATACATGCACACACAATACACACACACACACACACACACACACACACACACACACACACACACACACATATATATATATATATATATATATATATATATATATATATATATATATATATATATATATATGTGTGTGTGTGTGTGTGTGTGTGTGTGTGTGAGTGATCTGTATGTATGTTACAAGATACATTGTATGTTTACAACATGATGCTATAAGTGAAAATACTCGATTTCATATATGAGTAAAAAGTTCATCCTTTCAAATCATTAGGAAATGTTTTGAGAAAACCACAGAAAGTAATTTTGAGGATGGAAAACATGGAGAACTGAAATCATGCAACAAAGTGAAAACATGAATTACGACTAAAACAAAAGAAAAATTATTAATACAAAATAATAGTGGCTATGGCAAAAATATTAAGATTAAACACTGAGGGACTAAACCTGAAACTTGAGAAACTAACGTTGACCTGAAATTCGCAATGTAAATCGCCTTAGCTTCATAGTTATGTTGTTGGCATTGTCCATAGTCTTTGGTAGTTCAAGCCATGATTGAACTGACCTACATAATCAACCAAGAGAGCATACATAACATTACTTACAATTTTAGAGAAATTCTACTATCAGCATAAGCCTAACTTATTTTGCATTCCACTAGAGTCTTAGCTTCTGATGTATGATGAGTATATGTATGTGTGTGTGTGTGAGTGTGTGTACTTGGGGGGGGGGGGAAGAATGATGTACACAGCGTGGACAACGTGCATTTTCTATTCAATAACCATTTGCAGGTAGGAACCTCCTACCTCTTTTAAATGGTATTAATACGTCCATCTGATAAAAATTTAAAACTTCTACGTGATCAAAGGGTTCGCATGAAATATTCTCTACACCAGATGCATTTGGTAATTATAAATATCCTCATTGGG
>NC_089751.1:24402134-24414634 GCF_040412425.1 Macrobrachium rosenbergii | reverse complement strand
TTATTATACAGTCAGTAATCAACTTATTATTATTTATCATTATCAATTAGTGTTGCATTTTCATCGTCGTAACTATCATTTATGTTTCTCCTAGACACTGTCACTTCTGTGTACTCGCAAACATCTTTCAAGCCTTCCTTTCCTCCCTCATTCATGACGCTTTTATACAAATTTATCATTTTCCATCTTCCCCTTGGGGCTAAAACATCCTGTTTCGTTAACAAGCATTTTTACAACTCAGTCACAGCTTTGCCTTTCGAACGGTTTTCATTATCCTCCTTCCTTCATGGACATTTTTCGTTTTATTAACTTCTACCATCATTATTTTCCCTCGCGGAAAATTAACTCTGACTACCTTTAAATATCATAATCCCACCGCAGGGTTACCAACGCTGAACACATCTTACCCAAGTACTACTATATGATTGAAAGTGGCTCATCAGTCGCCAGAAAGTCTTATATTGTAGTAAAGCTACTCAGGATCAGATCTATGACTTACAGACCGTGCAATTGCTGACTGAAACAGCAACTCTTCGAGATGATGACAGTTATGAGACGAAGCAGACAAATAAAAGCTGGAGGTGAGATACATTTTATGTAAATTGACAGTACAAACAGGTCTACACATGTGCACACACATATGATCTTATATAAATGGCAAAGCAGTGAAGAACGCACAAATACAAGTTACACTATCACGAATGCGGAGGAACGATACGAGTAGGTTTACAATGAAGAAGCAATACTTAAGAAAAAAGTAAAATAAACATGCAATGCATAATAAAAAAAAAGGTAAAATAAACATGCAATACATAAGGAAAAAAAAAAGTCAAGTTCAAAAGAGCGGGACGGAGTGATGCTCCACATAAGAACTGGTCTCAGAGCAAACATTGAAGCGTAACATGTCATTACTATTTTCGCCCTGGGCGGAAGGTTGATCAGAATGATCGCACAGCAGTTTTAAGGAGTGACGAAATGCAAGGAAAAGTAACGATACTGAAATCTTGAAATAGACGACTATCCAGAAATTAGTGGTATATACTGATTATGCTTTTTTTTTTTTTTAAATTTTTTGCAAGTAGATAAAATGCATAAAAGAATTAAAACACACACTGAAGCATGTAAGCAATTTTATCATGCTCATGTATGAATTAAAGGAAAAAAATTATAGAAGTGATTTTTACTCAAAATAGAAAGAACAATAGACAGAAAGATAGGACGTTAAGCCTATCAACTGTCATCCTATAAACAATTGCACTTCCTCATAGTTGCGGGTCAATCGATTCTTCCGTAGTTTGGTGTAACTCTTCATTTTCCCTTTTCTAAGCCTTTGAAGCTGTAAGCAAGGCAGAACTTTGTAAATTTGATTGGTCCCGGCACTAACTCCGATCTTTAATCATCCTGAGTTTGAAGACCCTCAAGTAAAGAGAATTCCTTCACTAGTTTCGTTTTGAATATCAAAGCATCCTGAGAAAATTGAATCAACAATATCAGGAAATACCGAAGTTCAGAGGTCGTTGTGGTTAAGGATATTAGTGAATGTCACCCGTAAACTTTGATCTATAAAGCAGAATACTCAATAATACGTGATCATGGTGAGAATGGGCCTACTCAGGATTTAGTGAAAATATCTGAATTTTGGTAACTATATGTACATATGAGATGGAATAAATCTTCATTCTTCTTACTGGTGCGGTGGTCTAAGCACTAACTTCAGACTTCAAACCATCAAGGCTCAAAAAATTCACCTGGGGAGAATTTCTTCACTCATTCCCTTATGAGATCCAAAAGGCTTTCAAAGGAATATGCATCCAAAACCATAAGGAACTAAGGAAATTACGAGGTCATTGTTGCTATGACAGTACATTAGATTGGGGAAGGTGACTAGCAGGCTCTACATAAAAGATAATATTGGCTTTCGAACGCGTGAAAGACTCGACTTCTTGTGCAGGGTCTGACAGCAAGTCGATAATAAAAAAAAAAAAATGCACAGCAAGCATGCTTTTATGATGCCAAATTTAGCGGTTCTTGCTTTCACAGTTGTCAGTTGATCTCACTGTTCTCCACCAATGCTTGGAACACACCCAGGCCATTGGGCACTGGGAAATTTTTACTTCATTTTGTAAACATTTGGTTTGTTTGGTTCATATTTGTGGTGCATGTTAATTGACATATACCACGTAATATAGTTCTCTCACTCTTACCTGTTGGGAGAGTAAAGATGGCATTTTAATGTGTGCCATGACATCCCATTATTCGTCGCCGTTGGCCGAGGATGAAGGGCGATAATAAAGCGGTATCTTCTTGCTTCTCTTTATTGGGTGAGCTACATCTTAAGGGGTGGTAGAAGAGTATACAAAATATGTGAGCGTGTATAACAAACATACGAACATCGTACTAAGGAATCTTATCCTGCATGCATGAGGTAGAACTTACAGGATCGAAACCTGTGTGTCAGATTCAATACTATAAATTTGATTATACTTATACACTTAAGGATGATGCGTTCCCACACTCGTTACATAAGCATCTGCATGCGGCGTTACATAAGGAATCTTTCATACATTACAGTCTCCTCCCCCTTTACATGTGACTAAGAAACAACTTACAAATCTAATCTTTCAGGAGGTTTTCCTCTACTCATACTGTTACGGAGTACTATAGGTGTGTTCTGAGCTTGTGCAAGATTTTCCTCCGTATTTACAGTTGGTGGTTCAACGTTTTGGTGAGCAGTTTGCATATCTGACTTAATTAAGTCTGAGGTATTTGAAACCTGTACTTCTGTGTGATTTGTACTGAATGACTGCAACTGATCAACACGACGTTTTACAACCTTTCTACCGACATTAACATCAAAATGTAAATTTCCTATCTTCCTGACAATTTCTACTTGTACCCATTTCTTTGGTATTGTATGACCTTACCATGGCATGACCTGAAGGAGTGTAATGTCTTACCCCAGGAAGTTTTTTTACTTGATCATAACCTTTCTGTTCTAACTCACTGTGCAAGCTAGGATACATAAGATCTTGTGCAAGCTAGGATACATAAGATCTAACTTATCCCTAATCCTCCTCCCCATCAACAAATATGACGGTGTTACAGCCGTAGTGCTGTGTACGATTGTTCTATAGGATAACAGGAAGTTTGCAATATGAGATGCTACATTACCAGAGTTTGCTTGTCTACGCTTCATATGCTTGAAAGTTTGAACAAATCTTTCTGCTTCATCATTCGTTGCTGGATGGTAAGTTGCTGATAATGTATGTTGTATACCTTTACATTTAGAAATTCTTTAAAATCTCGTGAAGTAAACTGTGGACCATTGTCTGTCACTACTCTTTCCCGCAAACCATGTGTTGCGAAGATTTGCATGAGTGATCTTTTAGCTACTACCGATGATGTTGTTTGCATTGGTATAACCTCTGCCCCCTCTTTTAAGCATTTACTAATATCAGATATGAGTACCCCAAAAAATGGCCCTGCAAAATCTAAATGCACACGTTGCCACGGATATTTGGGTAATTCCCATGGGTGCATTCTTGTTTGTTTTGGATTATTTTGTTGCAATGCACAATTCATACCCTTCTTAATCAAATTTTCAATGTCCCTATCAATACCCGGCTACCAAACATAAGTTCTAGCAATTGACTTAGATCTGACTATACCTTGGCGGTCTGCGTGTATTTCTGATAGAGCTCTACTTCTCAAAGAGTTTGGTATCACTAGTCTTGAACCTCTCAAAATACAATCTTGTGTGACACTCAATTCATTCCAAACGTCGTTGTATGGTTTGCAATTGGTATCATTTGCACAAATATCTCGGCCAGTGCTTAAACTCTGTACTACTTTTGAGAGTACTGGGTCTTTCTTTGTACCGTGTGCTATTTCCTTAGCTGTAATAGCTAAGTTGTATGCAGAAATTAAAAGAACACTTCTAGCATGTTCTTCTGGTGCCTTGTCTACAGGTAATCTCGACAAAGCATCTGCATTACCCATCTCTGATGCTGGTCTACACTCTATGCTATAATCATATGCAGCTAATGTAACTGACCAACGTTGTAGTCTTGCTGCTACTAACGCGTAGGTAAGCTTGCTTTTGGACCTAAAATCATAGTACTAAGGAATCTTATCCTAAATACATGAGGTAGAACTTACAGGATCGAAACCAGTGTGTCGGATTCAATACTAATACAATAATAATTGATTATACTTGTACATTTAAGCATGATGCGTTCTCGCGCTCGTTACATAAGCATTTGCATGCAGCGTTACATAAGGAATCTTACATGCATAACAATATTTTCATTGGGACTAATAAGACTTTAGTTGATGCAACTGTAATGAAGGTTTTAAATTTGTTAAAATCTTTAGATATGCTAGGTTTTCCTACAATATTCTGTTGACTGGCTAAACCAATGCCCATGCCTTTTAAGAAAATACTGTGTATTTTAGCTAGACCATTCCTAATGTGTTCCTATAAGAACACGGGATGATTGCGTGATAATTGTGTGTCTGTTAAACAATTCCCCCAGAGATGGCAACTGCCTGACCCTTTACCTCTTAAGTATGGCTTTGACATTGAACTCACTGGACACTTACTTCTTTATTGGAGTATGCCTGCCGAAGTTTCTATCTCATATAGTTTAAAGGTTAGGACCAAGGTTACATTCCTATATGATCCTCGACCTTTAAGTATGACCTCGACTCTTGATCCCCACATAAAATGTTGAACTTCCATCACCCATACAAAGTGCTTGACAGACAGACAGACACAATTACTAGATGCTCCCGATGGTAAAACAGGGTGATATACAAACATTTCTACTTTAGTTGATGAGAATGCAGACATTACCTGCTGGCTTGGTTCATCTCTATCTCTTGCTCATTATCTCCCCCATTTCCTTTCGATTTCTCGCTCACTCTCCTTCTCTCAAACTCACTCGTCCCTTCCCATTCTCCTTTACTCTTATTATCTTCCTCTCTTGCTTGTTTGTCTTATCTCATGAGAACAGAGTATTTGGAGAAGAGAGAGAGAGGCAGAGAGACGAGTAGAAATCATGAAGTTAAATGTCTGAACGTCTTTATTTCAGATCTCCCAGAGTACACTAAAAGAGTACCTGACCTAGGTATTGAAAAAAATATAAATATTCCTTGTAAGGTTGGATTAGATAAAATTCTTTCGCTTGACGAATGACAACACTAGCATGTAGATAAGTACATGACCTACATTCGGATAAATGAGATTCTAGAAATAAAAATAACTGCATGACTTATGATACACACCACTGAAATTTGTAACGTATCCTTCAAGACACGTTACTCGTGCCTTTTAGGCTAAAAATACGACAGCAATGAAGGCTGCAGTTTTATTACTCCTGGGCGCGGCAGTAAAGTCTGGCGTGATGGGAGGAGGTCGTACTGGAACTATTTCAACTGACCTACTTGAAGTGACTGCCCAGTCAAACGTACAAGTCCTATTTTATCGTTTTTAAATTCTTCATCAATTTTGGCTCGTTTCACAGAGGATACTGGTCTCAACTGGCTGACAACATCCTGTCGTCTCAAAAGGAAAGACTTCACTAAGACGTCCAGGTGAAAGAATTAAGGTGAAACAGACCGTTGGAACTGGAATATAAAATTTTGGCCAAAAGGCCAATCTCTGGGACCCATTGAGGTCATGCAGTGCTGAAAGGGAAACTGAGAGTAAAGGTGGTTTTAATGGTGTAACAGGAGGAAAATATCGCAATTGTTAGGAGAGGGTGGAAAGTAAGACGGAGAGGAAATATGAAAGGAGATACAGTAAAAGTTACGAAAGGGGTTGCAGCTAGGGATCGAGGGGACGCTGCGAAGAACCTTCAATAATGCCTACAGTGCACCGCATGAGGTGCACTGATGGCACTACCCCCCTACGGGGGAAAGAAGAGAGACCGAAGGTTTCTTTTAAAATCACAGATGCGCGTGATTAAGCGCAACAGAGAAGTTATCTTCATACGTGCAGGAAGATCCTATCTCCACTCCGTTTCTTGAGTCTCAGCATAAACTTTGCAAACCGCTCACGACGTCATTTTTAGCAATGTGGTAAAGTTCGAGGCTGAGGCCCAATAGTAATACGATCGTGAGCGCAAAGTTCATCTGTCGAGTTTCTCTTTCGTGTTTTTTCAGTTTTTTCTTTATATTTAAAAAAAATATATATTGCCAACGAGAGATTAAACTTTTAAAAATTTTCATTCTTCTGACTTCTTTTCCTGTTTGATTACGAAATCAAATTTAGTTATGAACACTTAACAAAAATGAACTCACTGTATAAGTAATGCCAAATGGTTTACACAAAATTGAGGAAAAATAAAAATGGAAAATAGTCACGCAAAGAAAAGAAATTCAGCACAACAGAGCAAAATTCTTAATCGGTAATCATAATTTAGACAGAGAGAGTTACAAATAAAGAAATAGTGCATCTATATTAAAAAGAATAAGGAAAACGCCTCATGGGTAAAGAATAAATATCAGTACGTCATATGATCAAACACTTAATTCATTATGGTTTGTAGTACATGGTTTGCCCATGGTCACGTGATTCCCATGAATTCTCCTATTTGTTTACCTCTTCCAAGCATTCTCGTGACGACCTCCTTTAGACCGAGTCGCTGGCGTTGCTTTGTTGTTACCCCAATATGTATAAAAAAACAATGAAACCAGTCAGTCTTAAACATATCTGTGTGTGTGTGTGTGTGTCTTTCCCCTTGAAAGTTGAAAAACATGAAATCTCTTGAAAACTTGGTGTTTTATCATTCTCCCCATCCGAGTCTATAAAACGAAAAACGATTTTGCACAGAAACAAAGATTTTGTCTTTCTCAGGAGGAAGATCTTTACTCTTAAATTCAGGACGAAAAATCGAAAAGCTTGAGAAAAACAGTCCATTGTTTTCTTGTAATTCTTAACCAAGAGAATTGTTTTATGTACTCCCGTCACGTTTTGGGGTATAGAATAAAAAAAGGAATGACATTTTTCACTCTGGGAAATGGCGGCTGTCAGAAAAATGCTCGAAAGACTTCTTGCATAATGCTCGACACAATATATATCTGTCTGTAATATGTTCATAGTAAAAAAGAATTTGCATTTTTTTTTTCTTGAGAAATTGCTAGTCTCTCCATCTGTCTCCCTCTAACACACATACACACTATATCGATATATATATATATATATATATATATATATATATATATATATATATATATATATATATATATATATATATATATATACATACATACGTGTGTGTGCGCGCTTGTTTATGTGATTATGTATATATGTGTAACATTACTGTAGATTCAAAAGAGGATTTCAAGTATTTCTCGTTCTGGGTATATCCTTAACAGGAGGGTATTTACGACTTGGTTATGTCATATAAATTTTGTTCTCATTAACAAAACTTGACTGTTACTGAGAATTCTCTTTACAGTTTACAACACCGAGTGTAAACTCTGACACGCGACCATTTTCTCATTTACAAACACACATACGTATTCATGTATGCTAGAGAGAGAGAGAGAGAGAGAGAGAGAGAGAGAGAGAGAGAGAGAGAGAGAGAGAGAGAGAGAGAGAGAGAGCAGATGTTGCTCAGTGGAAACTAGAATATATAAAACTGGAAATGCCACCAAAATGGTTTTATGACAGAAATATAGCCAGCAATCCTGAACAACTTTGGTGTCCTGTCATTTAATGTCCAAATCTCTTTCTCTCTAAGATAAAGAAAAGTGCTCGCTGGAAGTTTCCTCTGCCTTGACCTACCGTGACAGGCCTCCCTAACAATGACCAAGTCACTATCATGGACGGAAGCTTAGTGACACTGGTGCATTAAAACAAGGCTTTTCCGCTCCAGAAACTTGAGATTTGCCGACAGTGAATGAAGCAGTGAAGGTGAAGCTTAAAGACTTGCACCAGTTATCAGTTACCAACCGACAGTGCTGTTGAAATAAACGATTAAAAATCAAACTAATTTTATGCACATTTGTACACGCAGCTACAATAATACATTGTAAAATCTAACAAGTATAGTCTTAACGTTAGCAAAAATGTATTCTGACACGGAATTTCTTTTTTTTTTTTTTTTACCCAAAACGCCTAAAATGTTAATGTTACCATCGATCGAATCTTCTCACTAACCGAGACAAAGCATAAATGAAAGCAAGAAGAGCGCGTTTACAAAAGCAATAACAGAAACCTGTAATATAGGAAGTAAATTTCGTATACAAAGTTTTTTAAGATTCATTTTCCGAAAATTGAATCCATGCATTTCCAATTGTCAACCAGTGTCTTGTTTTCCCATCAGCAGGTACTATATTTATGGGTTCCGTACTGCTCAGATCTATCAGCGGTAATGACTTGATGAAGAAGCAAGCGGAAATGAGCTCGTCTGCATTGGATGACAGTAAGAAAGCCACTTTACTAGCTATACAATTCGCTTAAATAAACCGAGAGCGTGTACTTCATTCAAATGATACCTCAATCACTATGTTGGTCTAGGTAAAGCTTTGATATCTGTAGAGTGTCAGCCCTACACTGCAGAATAAAACAAAGTTATATACCAAATAATCTTCACTGATGCATAAACAAACGTTTCGTGACGTAATAACAGACAGGAAAACCTTGTGAGCAATTTTAGTGTTAAAAGGAATCCCTTTTAAACAACGCCGTTATATAACCGATATGTATAATGAACTAAACTAAATTCCAAAAGGTATTGTAAGATATCTCTCGGCTCCTAGTCACGTAACTTTAAGAAATCTTGAGGATTTTGATTCAAATTCCTTTTTGAAGGTGATGATCTGAAAACGAACACTTCTTCACAACACACTTACATACATACGCGTACACTGCCTCTAGATGACAACAGTTCTGAAGGAAAAGAGCAGAAAGTGCTGACCAAGCGCTTGACCCTGATGAGGTGTACTAAACACTTTATTGCCGCTTTACGCTTTGTCTTTTGTCATGCAGGCTGTCATACACACATACACATGCATACGTACACGCGCGCGCGCGCGCGCACACACACACACACACGCATATATATATATATATATATATACTGTATATAATGGAGCTGTTGTTCAGTGGACCCAGATTCTGTCATTAGGTGTCACTGATTATGGAACCCTGATTCGAATTTAAGAGGACACAGCGATATGGGCCTGTTAAAACCCACTGTGACTCTGTTGACATAAGCAGGGAATTATGACCTGGTTGCTAGCCAACTGTAATGATTCAAAGTGAGGGTGAAAACAGGCATAGGGCTGGCAACCTCATCCCAATCTACTGACTTAGGAAAGAGCGTGGTAGCCAAAAATGACAGGTTATGATAGTAATGACTAGCTCTGCTTTTGTTTGCTCTGCTTATGATTCTAGTCCCACAAATTCAATGCTATTTAAATCCAAGTAAGAATGTGACTGAATGTGTGGAGTCGCAAGAAGAGATACGATCACAAACGAATTTATTAGAGGAACAGTTCAGGTAGGTAGGGGAAGCATTGAAGAAGGCCAAAGAAAGAACAGAGCAGAGTAGGGAATTTAGGCCAAAGGCCAAGCGCTGGGACCTATGAGGTCATTCAGAGCTGAAACGGAAACTGACAGTAAAAAGGTTTGAAAGGTGTAACACGAGGAAAACCTTGCAGTTACATTATGAAACAATTGTTTGGAGAGGGTGGAAAGTACGGTGGAAGAAAGAGGTACAGGAAAAGGAATGAAAGGGGTCGCAGCTAGGGACCTAAGGGATGCTGCAAAGAACCTTAAGTAATGCCAATAATGCACCGCATGAGGTGCACTGACGGCACTACCACCTTACGGGGCCCAGGAAAGAAGACTACAGTGGTCTGGTCATCTAATGCAGAGAGAAGATCATGTGTGTAAAAGAGTTATGAGCATGGAGGCGGAGGGAAGGACAAGAAGAGGAAGGCCAAAGTTCAGATGGAAGGATGAATTAGGAAATGACAATCGGGAGAAAGGTTTAAGAAGTCAGGATGCAGTGGACATAGGAGGGTGGAGAAGGCTGATAGTAAACAGCGACCCCATATAGAAATGGGCAAAGCTGAAGACAAAGAAGAGGAAGATGATGAATGTGATTGAAAGTCAGCAATGCTGGGAGCCTGAAGGTGCTCACTGCATGCAGTGATGTTCTCAATTCATACAATAAATTCGCAATGTCATCGTTCATTCCACAAACTGTACAGTAATACAACGAGTGCATGGCGCAATCTGTCTTGCGAAAATGACTGCGCCGAGCTAAGAGTGAACCAGGGTTCTCGTTTGCCACTTCGCTCAAATTCATCTCTATATTATAATGCAATGTGTGTATCTCTGTATTTATGTATTTTTCCTGTGTAATACAGATAGTCTACGGGTAATCAATTCCCTGTTTAGACTCGCCGACTTTCAGCCTAAGACAAGCTTCTCTCACCATTGCCCCTCATATCAATATGCAGAATAAAGGCACCCTCGTCTGAGGCATGCAAAATTAAACCCTCTCTTACAGTAACGTCACTTTTACCGAGAACGAAAGTTACTTTTAAATATGAGCCATGGTACAAAGCAACTATTAGACAAGCATAGATCTTTTTCAAATTTAACGCAGCGCTTGAAAAATGCATTAAAAATTTAGTTTTAACTGTACTTTTTGATCGAAGTTTAAAGGAATATGATCATTCATTATGACGGGTACTATCAAATACACACCATTGACGACAATCCCCGGCAACCCGAACGCTTCGAACAGCGAAAAATTTCCTAAGTGAAAAAGGGAGGGCCAAGGGTTCTACTGCGTCACTCTTCAGAGTTCCTTCTCGACAGGAAACGTACTGACTTTAAGAACACAGTCTCTAAAAATAGCGCCAACCGGTTTCTTCCCTGAAGTGATATTTTTCAAAAAAACATTTCTAAACACCAAGTTTATGTTAAATCTGCTTCTGACTACTGGCTTTGCTATCTGAGTGAGAAAAACTATATAAAGAATGTTCAGAAGTTTAAAATGGGCGCCAGTTCTTAATACAGTTCATAGTTCTGCATTTTGGTATTTATGGTGAATCGAATATAAATTACCGACATAAATTAAACATATTCCTAGTCAGAGAAATGTTTCTCAGATTAGAAGATTTACAAGAACAGTATACAGACATATACTGTACAAGAGAGAGAGAGAGAGAGAGAGAGAGAGAGAGAGAGAGAGAGAGAGAGAGAGAGAGAGAGAGAGAGAGAGAGAGGTACTTCAAAGGTTGGTACACAAGATAAAGATTAATGTCATTATAAAGAACCGGAATACGGAAGACTGAAATTCCCGGCAAAACGAGTCCCATTTCATGTCTAACGATTTTCATATGATAGACATGGCATCATAATTCATGTTATACCGAGTAAATCTTCCGTAGTACAACAAAGTTATACAAGTGAAATTTTACACTGAGTATGAAACTAATATGCATATGCCACTGTTTGAGATATTATAATATATTTTACGGTTGAGTTCATCCTTCCATATTTGCTTTCATGTTTTAACGTCAGTGCATTCCACAAGGGTCCACAAGTGCTACTGTCCTCTGTGGGCAAGATGTCCTCAGTGTGTACTCCGCTCGGTGGCTACACATGTTATATAAGGAAATATCCAAGCAGTCTATCCCGTAGTTTAACGAGTGGTCTCACCTGTCAGCTAAGGTAATGGAGCCAAGTCTCAGACTTATGAATTTTACTTATTATAAAGCTATATCGATTTCGCTCTCGATTCCCAAAGGACATACAGTATGCTCCCTTAGGACATTGAAACTTTTATAAAGTGTAAACTTTATGAGTCTGACACTTAGCCTCACTGCCTCAGCTAACAAGTGAGACCACCGATAACAATAATACCGTGGAATAGATGGTGGGTAATCCTTTACATGATATGTTTGCACAGAGTGGACATGCATGCTGAGGACAGTAGCATTTCGGACCCTACCGGGTGCATTTCCAAAAGCAGAACAACTTTTAACCATTTTCAAAAACAGACAAAGTGGTCGTATTAGAAGCCTTTTTTGTTCTCTCATCTGTACACGTCATATCTTAATAAAATGTTATCATCAATTGGAACAAGACTTTATTAAAGAATACCATGAAAATAAAGGCATCTTTTTATCACCATCCAGGATTTACCCCACGGTATGAGTATGGTCATTTACATAGTTTCTATAACCATACTTCTTCACTATCTTGACTAAAATGAAGCTACTACTACTAACAAAATCTCAAATTAGACCAAAATTAAAAACGGAAAGTGACACATGGTTTGCTTCAAGTTAGCGTCCGTTAGCGAAAAACAGCTGATCTTCGTGCCTGATGTGCTGAGACCATATTCTGAATCATCACAACTATTTTTGAACTGACAAAACACAGAACAGAAGACAACGAATGTCGGTTTGCATTCCATGACCACAAGCATCGTACTCTTCAGAGGAACAATATTTAAAGAATCCATTCA
>NC_089751.1:24337134-24399634 GCF_040412425.1 Macrobrachium rosenbergii | reverse complement strand
AAGGGAAGTGCATATGCTGGATGCAAATGAAAAATTCAGGAGTTAAAGTGTGGATTTAGTAGGCGATCAGTTGTCTTGTTATTTTCTGAAGAGTCACCACCTGTTAGGGGGAAACGGTTTAATGTGGAAAATATATATATATATATATATATATATATATATATATATATATATATATATATATATATATATATAATCTTATATAACATTAGACAGTTTCTTAACGTCATCCATAATTTAGTTATCACCAAAATTAATTTTGGTAAAAGACACTGACGTATCAAGAAAGAAAGACCTAAATGTCCTTATGCAAAATCACGTACTTTCCTCTATCTAACTTCCGAGGCAATTCCAAACGCCTCAGCAATACGAAATACACATTAAACCGTGAAATTAAACATCAGACCTCACTGCATACGAAATCATCCCGACTTAGACGCTGAAGGAGTGACAAGAAACAGCTCTAAGGACAACACGTTCGTAAAAACGACCGTTCTTTTCTTACAGAGAAGAGATAGATATAAATCTGGTGATATAAAGCAGATCACGGCCGACCACGCAGGTTTACAATGTTGCGAGGAGCAATGACGCTGCAGCCCTGAAGAATGAAGGCTGGGTCTACTCAGTATGCAGAAGGTATTGCAACCAAATAGGATTCACCAGGGACAGGGAAACAATATGGGATTTTTTATATACGTATCAAAAGCACCTTTCACTCAGCTCCATACCTATCCTCTCTCTCTCTCTCTCTCTCTCTCTCTCTCTCTCTCTCTCTCTCTCTCTCTCTCTATTAGAAACTGTAAAGTAGAGATAACATTTAGGAAGTAGGTGAGGATTTTTTCAGTGTTTTACTTTTAGGGCTTACAACACAATCAACTTGTATTTTAAATGGATAAACTAAGCCAGCATCATACTGGGAATTATGCCTTAGAAATAATCTACTTGTACTATATGTTCTACTGCAAGATAAAACATTTAGGGAACGGAATGGGAGAAAAGAAAGAGCTTCTTTAAAGAATGATGCCAAGATTAATAAATAGACGAAAAAATTAATTTAGGCATATTCAGTAATATCAGATATAACAAAAGTTCGAACGTCTCAAAAGACGCGTAATATGTATATATATATATATATATATATATATATATATATATATATATATATATATATATATATATATATATATATATATATATATATATATAGTGTATGAAACATAATATACTGTATTTACATAATGGCTTATACGCCATACTATGAGCATGACACGACCAAAGCAAAGACCTTAAAGTACTGATTATTTTTTTCCCACTACAAAAGCTTGTAGCTTTAAAGGACAGTAAAACAGTCGTTCCCACATTCATGGTTTGATTGCTGAACTAATGAAAATCCCCGGCTTAGGAAGATTTACACCAATTCAGCCGCTTCCTGCTCCGACACACACACACACACGCAAACCTTATCAGTAGAACGCTGTACGCATTTAAATACACTGAACCTTTCTCTTACACCCTGGACGCCCTCTCTTACTTCCTGGACAGCAGTTGTGGGCAAGAAGTGCCCAGTGCCCATGGGCAAGCAATATCTCAGTACCCGACGCCCCTAGAGAAGAGCAGTCACGTATTCCAGGATGACGTTCTTCCTCGGTGCGCCGTCTGATTCGCATTCCGAAGAAACCCGACACAAGAGCTATCCTTTATATTCTGAGCCAGTCATGCCACGTAACGAGGCCCCAAGCAGATACCACTCCAGACGGATATCCCAATTTATGATGCAAGATAACAGAGTGCTTCGGCTCTGGCCGTAGAGGCCATGGTGTACATCAATAAACTCACCTTTACGCCCGCACGCAAATATACGTTCTTTTTTTTAATTAGTTTTGTTTCTGTTTTGTATAGCATGAAAAGAAAAATATCGAGGGTAAAGATGACGTACCGCAAAGAGAGAGCCACCAGGATTAACATGCATCAAGATTAATATCGGCTGCAGTAAAGAGATATTACAGGACAAAGGACTTACGTAACAGATAATGGCATGACAAAGGATAAGAGGAGGATTAAGCTATTTCCTGTCTTCCATAAGCATCGAGAAACTAAGCATGAAATCTGGCACACAATAGGATGACATATTCAAGATCGCCGAACAGAGATTAAAAACGATGACATCGTTATGTAACCTAATGTCAATAAATTTACATAGCTCTGATAAAAAGAACACAGAAAAATGGTAACCTTTGTAAAGCGTCGCTTAATATTCAATTTGATCCCCATGCGATTACTCGCATCTCTAAAATCATTCAAAGAGAATTCCCAGATTTGATAAGGCTTCGGAAGAAGCAACAGGTTTGTCTGTTACTGAAGCTCTTATGAGAAAAACTGTAAATATACGAAAATAAGAAAAGCGTAAAGCCATTCGATAATGTCTTTAAAGTTATCAAACATTAACATGTTTAAAATGTACATATATTTCGATCCCGATGTGACTTCTCATCTCTCCTGTCTAGAAAAAAAAGGGACGAAAAAAAGAGGGGAATAAAAAAATGTTGTCATTTAAACAAAAATTTCTTGTGTGTCTGAAAACGCCGACTTTTTATCCTAAAGAATGTTCGTGTCCGTGAGTCCAGCGTCACTGGTATCTGTACGTGAAGCTATGTGTCTCTTTGGAGATATACAGTATATATCCTTGTCTCTAGTGTAGAAAAACATGCCGAACAAACACAAACAAAGACAGACACACACACACATACCTCTCTATCTATCTATCTATCTATATATATATATATATATATATATATATATATATATATATATACATACATACATATACATATATATATATATATATATATATATATATATATATATATATATATATATATATATATATATATATATATATACATTTTTCAAGTGTCCTAAAGATTGTTCCCATCCTATATCGACAAGGAATTTAATGTCATTTACAAACAGGTGTTTATCACTGAATAATTACGACTACATGACTGAAGGTGTTTTCAAAGATGCTCACATTTTTTTGGACTGCAGTAAGTAAATCAAAGAAAAGTTGGGGAAAGACAATAGTATTGTCGGGTATCTATCCAAACTGTCAGTTCGGCTGTCACCAATCGTTAGCGGAAAACCGAACTAAAGATCACGTATCCCCTGTCTTGCAGAGAATGATTAAACATTGTGGCTCATACAAGTCTTCTTCTTCTTCTTCTTCTTTTTAACGTGCTTTTTTCCCATTTTTGTATGGGGTAAGCACGATGCCTTCTTTTATCCTATACAAAAATCGAAAATCACCCATAGTTAAGATTTTACTCGTGTCCGAGTTCATCTTATTTTAAATCATGTAAGTCTTACCGAAATGAGATGCGTCATAAACTGGCTTCGGAAAGTGTCAAAACTTGGCTTCGGAAGTGTGTGTTACTTCAAAGGTCAGATGATTACGGTTACTTTAATAAAACAAAATGTCATGAATCTGTCAAGTGTCATGTTAGCAGAACTGGGTAGATAGAGATAGAAGCTTGGTGCCTATTTTGAGGACAGTTAAAATTCCTAAACTTGGGCCATTACCACAACCCAATTAACCTCATGCCTGATAACTGCCTGTATTCTGGATTTCCATCCTCGTATATAAACACAGCTTCTGCGTAGTTTCCAAACTGTTACTGTCTGAAGGAGGATGGAGATATTTTTTGCAGCATGTTCTATTACTTCACTTTGTTTTACTCATATGGGATGTTTTTGTACCGGAGGAGGGAGTAGCCTACTTTGGTACTCGGGTGCCCCCAGTTAAAAATGAATTTTTTCTTTAATGAAGAATATATAAAAAGACAGCAAATTAAAAAAATTTACGTTATTCATTCTTTGGGAGAACTTGCTCTCACCAAATTTGAGTTTCATTACTAACTTATAAGATAATTTCTCGGCCTCCTTCGATATTAAAGATTATTTAGGAAAGGTTTAGCTACAGAGAGATGAACATCCTGCTTGCTAGAAAATTGGTTACCACGACCGCCTGATTATCAGCCTATGTGAACATGTCTGTTTCTCTAGAATCTACTTTTTTTTTAGCATCAAACATGTTTTACTTACGTACAGAGAAATGCATATGACCAAGTACAAAAAAAGCAGGGTGGTATTAAACCTTAGACATCCTCTTCGATAAAGTTAATAAAACAGAGAGAGAGAGAGAGAGAGAGAGAGAGAGAGAGAGAGAGAGAGAGAGAGAGAGAGAGAGAGAGAGAGACTTTATCATGGAAATCCTTCAACGACTTCTCTCACTGACGCGTTAATACTATTATCTGAATTGATCTTGGCGTACGTAAGGTCATAAAACCTTCCGAGAGTTCGTGGCTTATGAAGAAAATGACATGTAATCATTACACAAAGGGTGAATCACAAATCTGTCCAAATGCCCATCACACTTCATCAAGATTTTCCCGTTTCAATATGTTTTGTTAAAAGCAAGAGCCGTACATAAATATGCAGATCCCTTAGAATTCCCACCTGTATCATGCACTTGAAACGTCCATAAAATTCTTGGAAAATCTACAGAATTTATAAAAAAAAAAAAAAAAAAAAAGTAAAAATTGGCAGCTTATCAACGGTGGCCAAAATATCATTGACACCCAAAATGTGCATATGATTTCGAAAATTGCATTCACGCGATTAAATTTGTACTCTGTTTACCGTAGTGTTTGTTTTATGTTCAAGTGTGCGTTATATCAGTACATATATTTTCAGTCAATTACATCACTGTTCTTAGGAAGTTACTCGAAAGCAAAGACAGATGAGTGTTTACTCATTGTATACATTATCTTCTTTGAAAATATATTAAACAGAAATGCAATGAATAAATAATAATAATAATAATAATAATAATAATAATAATAATAATAAAAATAATAATAATAATAATAATAGTAATAACCCGAGTATATATAATAATAAACAGACTGACCAGATAAAAGAAAATTTCCAATTCTACACTGACACTACACTATAAGCAACTGAAAGTGCCTTACTTACAATTGTATTCCAATTCGCCCATCTGTACAGTGACAGCCTGCAAAGCTCAACAAACAGAGGCTTGTAAATGATATTTTAAAACTACACAATTAACTTTTTATGTGAAAGGTAAGTTAAATTCTTTCCACGAATTTGACGCGTATAAATATCTAAACTGATTCTACTGTAATACGCGTTGTGGCTGAACCTGTTGCAATGTGGAACCTATTGTGAATTTAATGAGATTCATAGCCAACTTCAGATCTGGTATTTTAACTCTTCCTTCCTAACAATGGCTAACTGGTAACGAAGCTGAACTGCTTCATAGAGCATCTGAGGCTGAGCAGCCCATCTACCTGCATCCTGAGTCGCTTTTCAGAAAATTGTATCTTTATCTTTCAAAAAGTATCTTGAATTTAGACACTTGCTTTCTGCTTGTAGGAAACAATGAGTAACTTGTGATTCCCTTTAGATCGTGCTATTTACATCCAAGACAACCTTAATATAGTCAGTGGGCCACGAAGCTGAACGGTTGATTAACCATTTTACACCAAATTCCCGTTCCATGATTAAAATACATCCTACATAACGTAGATGGGTTTCTCTTGTTTTCTAAGAAGTCTGTAGTTATTTCTCACAAACTCAGCACATTTGCTTTTGTATTTCATGTAATAATTAAAAGACAATCCAGTGCCTTCTGAGGTGCATTAAAAGTTGACTGAAGTCCTGATTCGTTTACCTTGAATACAGACATTTCCTGAAGTCTGCTACGTCTACAGGATCTTCTACATTTAACTGTTTACAATGACGGGTTACTTGAAAATGGATTACTGCCCAGATTTTTTCAAACATGATAATGCGGTCTTTGGGATGGGGTAATCATAAGCTCACATATGTAAACTTTGTAACTTTGGTATTCGATGATCTATACAGTACTTAATCTCATTCAGATTTTCAGGTAACTAGCATCAGACGATGCTGATAGTTTTTTAGTGAACCCTAATCTAGTGCTCATAACCGTAGTCGAAGCAACACCATATAAATATAAACATATCGATTTGGTTGACTTACTGTATATCTATTTTGTTTGGTGCTTCAGTGTTGTGTCCTGGGACCTTTGTTGTTTTCAGTCTTCATTAGTAACACGACTGTTGGTCCAGAAATCAGACAGCACTATGCAGATCATACACTGTAACTGCAGACATCTGCTTCCACTAACTGCGAACTGAATTTGCTTTTAACTTTAACAGACGTCTGGAAGCGACCTGGCGTGATAAGTCTTCACAGAAATCTGCAACAGATTTGGTCTATTACAACGTCAAACTCCGAAAGAGCCGACATTTCCCTTACTTTCATTACACGATTCACTTTTCCTAAATAACTAATGATTCTGAACACCTGACGGAACTTCGTGTAACCTTCAACTATAACATTTCTTTTGCAAACCTCTTAAGAAACAAATCATCCATATGATGTTTGCATTGCTTCATATCTCTACTGATATAGTGGTATTTATGTGCATGTTCCATAACTTTTGCACTCTCATTGCTGGAATACGTTCACTTGTCAAGAAATCATTACCCTCTGGACATTTATCTTTCACACAAAAATGCTCGAAATGGTGTTTGTTTCGTTCCGATAATGGCAATTCAATATCATTTACGTCGTCGTTGGACGATTCCCTGTTTGACCATCTTCCAGTAATCATATTTACAAAATGGAGCTTCCGGTATCCCTTTTAGCAAATACGTTAAGTAATTTTTGTGTATACTCACTTTGCAGATCCTCAGTACTCATTGGAGATGTCACAATACCGCACTGTTTAATGCCAAGCGGATTTCATTTGTATTTTGCCGAGAAGCTGTTTAACGGATTTCCTGACGCCTGAAGGCGCTAGTAATGATAACGCTCTTTAGTTCAAAGAGAAGCCGTCTGAAGATGTAAACACTCATCCGCTGGTTTATTCATCTCTCTCATTTGTATTTGTTCGGATTTTGACCTTCTCAACTGAAGGCGCATTCACATACTTTGCGAGTTTATGGTTTTTAAGCTTATTCCACAGGAATGCTTGCATGTCCTTCGCAATAAAATGACTGATAAAGAAAGATAATGATGGTGAAAAATCCTTCGCTCTCAGCATACCACTCGCGTGACCTTGGAAAGGTGGGCAAGTTCAAGATCAGTAGGAATGTGCAGAAACCGGTTAATGGCACGCCAAAAAAAAAAAAAAAAAAAAGAAAAGTTGCCTTGACCACGTATGCACATTTCTACAGGACGTTCAGGGAAACAATTCTTTCGTACTATAACAGCAGTCCTCTTATGTAACGTGACTTGTATTACATATCTATCTATCTATCTCATAACAGTTCCTGCAATAAAACTAATGACTTATTTTTTGTGCTGAAGGATAAAACAATAAAAGCGTAATTAGCAGACACATCTGAACTGAACTACACTAGGCTTCCCATAATATGGTTACTACTTCAAGTGAAGTATTAGCCTCAACAACATTCTGTTTCAAATCACATTCAAGCACTTGTTACTGATGATATGCCTCTGCAATTATGAGAAACTGCCCGAATACAGTATAAAGCCAAAATTAATGAAATTATAGTTAATGCTAAACTTTATCGAAATAAATATACATATTAAATTTCATACACAATAACGTCTCACACAACAACACCTCTACACTACTGTATAACTTGTCATCTCAAGACTAATTTTTTCTTTTGTATCTTTTGAAACTTTTCACTTTCATAACCTATTTATTGAATACTTTGTAAAGGGGCCCGAAGACGGGAATAAAGTGTCCGATTTCGATTTATCTCTTGAAGAGGCACTTGAATAAAAGATAAACTGAATCATCATACAAAAATTGGTAACTCGATCAGTCAATCAAATCTGTTACCAATAGTTCGCTTGGTGGACCGACATTTGAGCGCGCAGCCACCTAAAATTAAAATAAAGTTTTAAAATATATTATAAAAAGGATAAGAGTAATGGAACATGCTAAGCAAAAATGCTAAAACATCGTTTCGAAAGAGTATTTCAAAAGAAACAAAATGGCCTATAAGCGTAAAATATTTTTAATCACTGAACCCTTCATTAATACAGTCCGTAACAACAAAAACACAACAAAAGATGATAAAAAAAGTAAAACATAAAAGGCAAAATGAGTTTTCTATGCTTGAAATACACGAAAGCAAAAGGAGAACGATGTTGCGGTGGAAGGACAGGCCTCCGCAGCAGAAGTTGGAAATTTATGTTAGGCCGAGTGCACCCTCGACTCTGATGCTTATGCTGATACTGAAAGGGCACTTACAACAAAACAAGTAAAATATGCGCCCAAGTTTCATCGGCGCAATCGAGTTTTCAGTACAGCCGCTACAGCTTATAATCAAGGCCACCGAAAATAGACCTATCTTTCGGTGGTCTCGGTATAATGCTGTATGAGCCGCGGCGCATGAAACTTTAACCACGGCCCGGTGGTGGCATATCCTATATCGTTGCCAGAACCACGATTATGGCTAACTTTAACCTTAAATAAAATATAAACTACTGAGGCTAGAAGGCTGTAATTTGGTATGTTTGATGATTGGAGGGTGGATGATCAACATAACGATTTGCAGCCCGCTAGCCTCAGTAGTATTACAGATCTGAGGACGGACAGAAAAAAGTGCGGACAGAACAAAGTGGTAATATCTTGCATCAAGTGAGCTGAGATTGCCAGACTATCGATAAATAACTATATTCCGTTAGTAAACATGAAAAAATCGATGATGTCTGCATAAAGGTTGTACCATTAAAGTAACAGAGACGTGAGGACTTATTTACTGTTTGAAATTTTGAAGAGGTATAAATACAGTATGCAAACTTTGAAGGTTGTAAAGTTCGTATTGTTATAAATGGGGATCTTGCTGGAGATGAGATGTCCACAGTCTGGAAAATTCTCTGAGATTCTGAACACTGAGATGGTCTGGACATGTAATGAGAAGGGGAGAGAAGCAATTACTAGGAATAGTACATATGAAAGTATCATGACAAAGATAAGTAGGGAGGCTCATAAAATCTAAACATTTTTTACAAACAACTGTGAAACAATCTTTCGGTTAAGAATTATTTCCGTTTGTTTCAGTTATAATAATCAAATCAGAAGGCAGTAACTGACGATGGGAATAAGATATAAAATTAGATCTGACCGAATGGTTTCATGTCTGGCAAGAAAAAGGCATTAACACTAGGTCAGAAGTGGACTGAAAAGATAACGCAACACACACAGAGAGAGAGAGAGAGAGAGAGAGAGAGAGAGAGAGAGAGAGAGAGAGAGAGAGAGAGAGAGAGAATCTCTTACAGGCTATCAACACAAGCCATTTGTACGTGTATCTTCCTACTGGCTAGATGCCAGTGCGCTATAGCGAACGCCACACCTACACTTCACTAATGTTTCTGGGCATTAAAGTGATTAACAGTTGATTAAGAGCATCACGGACTAACTCACCAAGCAGCTGAATTGGATAAACATACGTAAGATAACCTGAGCTGTGGTTGTATCAAACATTGCGTTATTCTGATGATTTCGTATCATCTCTTGCTATTCTAAGCGAGGAGAACATTTAAAACTATAGGGAGAAGTCAGTCATGGTTTCGGCACAACCTTGTTTTTTATTTCCAAGTTAGTTACTATTAGAAAACTCAGGGGTAGACAGAGTCACCCCCAAAACCCCCAAATTATACTGTAGAAAGATGGATAAGTGTTCAAGGGGCAAAAGTAAACCAAATGTCAGTTGAAGATAAACTTAATCAAATGAACCTGAGTCGAAGTCAAAAGAGCTTGAATTGATGCTGAAACTACTAACTTTGGATAAAATAAAATAACATGAATACATAAAATGTTGGGAGCTACAAAATTTGTCGACTGAAGGGCAGATAAACAGACTGATGAATAGACAGGCAAGAGTAATTACTACAGTGAGCTTGAAAAATTTGCAGGTCCTTAATAACAAACTACTAAATAGATGTTACTCGCCTGATCAAGGTATATGGACTCCAAGTATGTATACAGAAACAAAAATTCGTTTTTGCTCTTATATTGTCGCTGCAGTGACAGTGAGCTTTGGAAGCTTACTTTTCTCATCATGGTGATATTACATAAATAAAAATTTCAACTCACTCTCTCTCTCTCTCTCTCGTCACGCTTCAAATGTTACACGGCTGAAACAAATGAAACCGCCATAGTATCAAACAAATGACAAAAGCATTGTATGCATCATTTAGATTCTTTGAAGCTCAATTTGATATAATATCATGAAGAAACGAATCCAGACACATCCCTTAGAACTAAACAAGAAAAAAAGCCTGTAGGCTCTTAACCTGGAAATGACATCTAGTGATATATTACAACCAAGGCTTCCACTATGTTACGGAAAAAGAATTTTAATTAAGTCTTGAAGAAGCTAATGCCACTGATGAAAATTCCATATTTACAGAACTGGTAATCGATACAGATTCCATCTCTCACATAACACAGCATAACATAACATAACAGCGCACTGCATTACATAACATTCTATTCCAAAGAAAAAAGTTCAAAATAATCGAAGATGATGTAATGGCCATAAAAAATAATCACAAAAAAAGGAACTTGGCCACTTTCTCTACATAAAAAAATGAAATATCTATAATTACAGCAGTACTACTCTGTATCCTTCGTGGCGCAAAAAACACAAAAAAAAAAAAAAAAAAAAAAAAATTTCTTGTACGTAGAACGCGCTGACCTACATGATATCAGAAGGTTGGGTGTACCCGTACCTGCCTGTACGCTTGTGTAAAAGGGAATTATTACGATTAGTAGTCCAATGACGAAAGGAACGACACACGCATCATCAGAATGGCAAATAAATTATGCCCCACAAACTATAAGTAACTAGACGGTTCCGGAATAAGGGAAATAACTGTAATCATCTCACGGGCTGCCTCTTCCCCTATACCGTCATTTATATTGACTTTAGTTTTTCTGTTACTCACAGCGTACTTGTTGTCTGTATTATTACATCGAACAAAACGTTATAAAACAATTTGTTTATTTTTTCAATGACATTTTTTCTAAGCCTCACATAAAACTACATATATCAGTTTACAATAATTAACTAATATAGATTAACAAACACGTTTACACAACTCAAGTGAATGTCGAAACTTACAGCAATTGAAAACGATCTTAAAAAAGATTTACCTTTATCATACATTTAATAAAATGAAATAAATATATATTTTTGCATAAAGTACTTTTCCATTACGCGTTAATTTGATTCATTATATATATATATTATATATATATATATATATATATATATATATATATATATATATATATATATATATATATATGTGTGTGTGTGTGTGTGTGTGTGTGTGTGTGTGTGTGCGTGCGTGTGTACGTATGTATGTGTGTTTGTGCGCGCGCGTTTTCATATGCAGTGAGAAGAAAAAAGATATGATTAATATCACAGCTTTTACGTAACTTTTTCAGCTTAGCCTCCCTACAATTATGATAAAGTAGATGATAGGAAAGACTGACGTCATCAAAAACTACTGATCAGCCTTCCCTAGAGAAAAAAAAGTGATAATTATATATGAGCAAGAATTCTCCAGGTTGCTTCATTTAGCCGCCAGAATGACTGCACCAGATTCTTCGTTATCCGAGGTTCATCCAAGAAACAATCCGCGTCTGTGCCTTCGGTCCAACTGAGTGCTGTGCATATAAATCGGCACAACGCGGAAAATAATGAATGAAAATGTTTTATTTAAAATTCGTTGCATGTCCCTGCTACCATGAGTTGTGGACTCAGAATGGCCACTGTGAGTTATTGCTTTAGAGACGGCCTCTCTTCAAATGGCAACTTAAGGCAAAGACAAGCGCTATATAGCACAGACTATTGTTTGTTCAAGTTAGTACTTGGCTTTAAAAAATACTCATTTGCGTATGATATTCTTTTCTTCATAAACACTTTAAAAGAGGACATACACACAAAAACTTAAAAAAAAAAAATGCAGTGGGAAGTTTTGGTAGCCTAGTATTGGCTGTTAGGTCAACTCATAAACTTACTCCTCGCGATATCTTTTCTACCTCTTTCACTAAAATAGTGAGAATAAAATTGTTATATTTCACGCTCTAAAGCAGACTGAAATACACAGAAATAAACTAATGCGCTTTTATTCTGGGTCAAGGAAAAAAACACGCCCCTAGATGGCTCACCTGATCTTTATAAAAGGCATCATACATAAAGTTAAGTATACCTTAGTTTAACCAGACCACTGAGCTGATTAGCAGCTCTCCTAGAGAGGGCTGGCTCGAAGGATTAGATTTATTTTACGTGGCTAAGAACCAACTGGTTACCTAGCAACGGGACCTACAGCTTATTGTGGAATCCGAACCACATTATGACGAGAAATGAATTTCTGTCACTAGAAATAAATTCCTCTAATTCTTCACTGGCCGGTCGGAGAGTCGAACGCAGAGCCAACAGCGTGCTAGCCGAGAGCTCTACCCACTCTTCCAATGAAGAACTCATCATACATAAAGCTGAGCTATGAATATATGACCGAATATGGGATTTTCTTCAAACGTTATTCCTAAATACATGAAAGATTTAACATAAAAATAGGTTGTAGACTGTCGCTATTAATCCATCTGGCCTCATAAAACTAAAGGAACATACTCCTGGTCGTCCTGTAGATTTTAATATTGCTAGGCTTAAAGCAGCAAGCTCTCCTGCAGTTCTCTACTCCATTTACTGTACATATTTCTTTTCCATTCACAATCTCTTTACTTATCGTTTTGTTATTTTTCATAACTTTTAATAACTTCTGTCTTCTCATAGTTATGCTGCTGTACTTTTTTACACCAATTAGCTTTCCATTCTGTGGACCTTGTTGCCCAAGGTAACAGTGAAAAAAAAAAAAAAAATTCAAAATGACACAGTTCGTATTCCATTTTCAAACAACCTCTCCAGTTATGGAAATCAGCTGAATAAGAACTCCCCCGAAAACTACCACGGTCTACATCAAGGGCCACAAAGCGTTTCAAACCACTGACACTTTCCTGGAATCTTTGACCTATCAACGACGCACAGGCATGTAAAAAATTACAATACCAATAATTATGGTTTGTTCCATTGAAGCAAAATGGCTTTCACATAATAGGACATAATATTACAGACAAAGAAAATGGAAGCTAATATATCCATGTGAAAACAATTCTTGCACCAGTCCATTGTCTTGTTATTCCAGTTTATAACAGAGAAAATCTATATATAATTATAATCATTATGTTTTAGTAAGCAGAATATAAAACAGTATGTCGTTAAAGATTTAATGTACACAGATCTGAAATGTGTAAGAGAAGTTTTATTTCATTCTAGCATTTTAAATATTTTAATTTCTTCATTCTAGCATTTTAAATATTTTCATTTCTTCATTCTAGCATTTTAAATATTTTCATTTCTTATATGACTCAATATTTTACCCAAAAAGTGTAATCAACCCCATTTTGACCCCAGGAATTTATCGACCTCGGTGGAATGTCCCATCAACCCCAGAGGTAGACACAGACCGCCTTATAGACCCCTTTTCTGGATCGTCATCTAAAACATTCAAATCATTCCCCTAAAACACCTGTCCCAATGCAAGGACTCGGAACACGATTGTGCAATTCTGCTGTTTGTGAGCTAAGAATGTAGTTGCTCCTACACCAAAGCAATCATGAACTTGTCCGACGTTTTCTACACTTTCAAGCTTTCTGAAGAGTGGTGTACAACAGATAATGGAGCTTCGAAGTTATTTATCAAATCCTCAAATATTAAAATATCACCATAATTTGAATCGCTTATCGAATCGCATTTCCTAAATGAGAGGTAGAAGTGAAGTAAGGCAAAGTTAAGGAACTCCAATCATTAAGAGACAAAAGCGAGCAGGCATAGCGGTTGGAGACGGAAGAACGGTGCAAAGAACCTACAGAAAAGCCTGCATGAGTCACATGCACACTTAGAGAGAGAGAGAGAGAGAGAGAGAGAGAGAGAGAGAGAGAGAGAGAGAGAGAGAGGCCCAGAAGCAAAAACACACAACACCTACGCATAATTAAAGGTTGTTGCCTTGTATGCTATAGAAAAAAAAAACAGGACTTTAAAAAAACAGATTTTCTTTGTGTGTGATTTCTGAACTGATGAATTCTTATATTCATATACCTAGTTTTTGACGATATGTCACTGAACAAAGTTCTATAAAATAAAAATCTAGAGAAAAACTTTCCCCTCAAAAGATTTAGTTTCAGTGAACACCACCACCTCCGTTATCCTGACTCTAAGTTAAGCAGCACCTTTTCATTTGTCGACGATGCATCATCAGTCATTCAGTACTCTTGTACTCGAGCCCTATAGACCACTTTAAGCTGCTTGTACTATAACGATATGGGAGTTTTTCCCTTTCTCGACTCCTGAAAAAATGAAACCAGGTTTTGTGCTGTAAATTATCGAGATAAAAATATTGATAAAAATACTATTGCTGTTTCAACGGCATTTAACTTATACAGCAACTTCTCTATTTAAATTCCGCTAAATCGGCAAATGTTTACAAAAACACTGCTCTAAAAGAGGAACGCCTTCCAAACAACAACTAACTTTTCTGGACTAGATGCGGATGCAAAAACTGGGAACTGTGTGTTTCTGAATTACTGCATTAGACAGACTGCTTAGTTCAAAACTCTTTAAACTGAAGTGACCAACAAAACCAGTTACTTACGTGCCTCCACCCTATTGGATTTGAAATGAATGACTTGGTAGGGAAAAAACACCTAATGAGAGACATCACAACATTCTTCATGTATATTTTTAAATGTTTTCACCATCTGGAAATCATGCACCTTTAATATTAGGCAACCTAATATGAAGTTTAAAAAAAGTTCTTACCTTTTAAAGACGACCAGATTTGTGCTTCCAATTCCTTAAAATATCCTGAAATGAAAGAAATTTGCAGTTATAAATTTGCTGTTCAAAACCATAGGTGAAATCATTCAATTACAGCTTGAAACAAACTTACGGCACAGGAAGATGTAAAAGTTCAAAACCCGCCCCCTCAGAAAAGATTCCAATGTGAATCTTATGCAAGCGTTTTCAGCGAAATTATAATTACTATCTTTTATGCCATACCAATTCGACGATATAATCAATATTCCCAATTTAAACAATTTTTGTTTATTTTTGGAATCCGGAGTCTGTTATAAGTAAAAAATGCCTGTAATCGAACAGCCGTCAAAAATAATTAATATGAGGTGAGAGACAAAGACACACGAAGTGCCCTACCATGATTTGCTGGTTTGAAATGAGCGATATGATTGATTAATTGAAGGTTGCCATTGCAAATAAACAGCATCAGTATGGGCGGGGACAGGGGTAGAAAATAGAGAGGGAGGGAAGAGAAAAGGAGGCGGGGTCAAAGCCATTCATTGAAAAACAAAAAAATAGCCTCCGAAATTCTAGGCCAGAATCAGTATTCGAGGTCTGACCTAGAGGAACACCTCAAGTCAAACTCAACCAGTAATTTGACTCTTCTCAACCTTTACTTTCTTGACGATGGAAGGATCTTGCAGAAGGCTGGCTCTTCTCAAAAGGTATTTGGGCTTATGATGGAACTGAAGTGTGTGTGTGTTAAAATATGTAAATGAGATAGGTTGGATTAGCATAAAAGGTCCTTTGATACGAAAGTATGTCACGTGTCCATGGTTTTTTAATACCTATATAGACAAAGTATGCAAGAAGGCAGAGAACACTCGGTAGATGAAGGTGGAAATTTGTGGGATAAGTAAGCGGGTTATAAACCGAGTGTGGAATGGCTGATACTTGCACATGATACAGTAATGACTGCTGATGGTGAAGAGAAATTGCACAAATTAGTGACAGAGTCTGAAAGTGTTTTCAAGATGAGAAAGCTGAAAGCAAATGTGAACAAGAGTAAAGCCAAGATGGGAGAATGGAAGCAGGTGACTCATAAGTATTTGGGAGTGAATATTACGCATCACAATAGAATGGGAGAATAGATTTCACAGAATAGGTAAAGCAAGGAAGGTAGCAGGGTGCGAGCAAAAGATATGGAAGAAATTTAAAATATTTATGGAAGCCATGGTTAGAATATAGGAGGAAACTGTTGAATAAATGCTACTTTTTGGAAGTGAAGAGTGGAAGCTAGAAGTAAATGAAAGAAAAGACTTACATCGTTGAGGAAAAATGGTTGCATAATGCATGTGGCTCAAGAACTCAGAGGATGTAAAATATGAAAATATATCGAAGTAGTAAAAACGCTGGGGTACATCAAAGAATAGTGCATTACTTTTGGATGGTTCTGTCATGTGGAAAGAAGGGAGGGTAACAAGGTGGTGAAATGAGTGTATGACTAGGAAGTGTTGGGAGGGTGGAGAAGATGTGCTGTGCGGATGGAGTGGAAAGGGTATTGCTATGGAAAAGCCTTAATGTATAGAAGTGGGGAATGCATGTAAGAGAGAAACAGGTAAATGGCACAGTGAGTAGCCACATTTGACACATTACTGAAGTGCCTTACGTGTAGGTGTAGGCATTACCAAACACTGTGGAATGTCTTGTATCGGTGGGGGTTCCTCAACGATTCATCAGTTAAAGTGTGAATGTGACAATCACCACTGCCTTCTTGTTCTCTCGAGCCAACTACACTTTAACAGGATGAGACACTGTTATATATATATATATATATATATATATATATATATATATATATATATATATATATATATATATATATATATATATATATATATATATATATATATATATATATATATATATATATATATATATATATATATATATATATATATATATGCCCCATATAAAAAATGGGAAAAGCACGTTAAACGAAGAATATATATATAACATATGTGTGTGTGTACTTTATATATTTACATATAGTATATATGTACGTAAATATATATATATATATATATATATATATATATATATATATATATATATATATATATATATATTTAGTGTGTGTGGAAAAATAAAAATATCAGTATAAGAAATGCCATCCTTATGGTCATGTTTAGGAAAAAGTGACCCCAATTTGATATTTGCCATTTATGTCATCACAAGAAAAACCATGAAACATTCCCTTTTACATACGACAATCCTTTACCATGAGAAGTAACTGAAACTATGGACTCAAATATTATGAACACCAACAAAGCAGATATACGCCCTTACAGTGAAGCATTAATAAAGAAATTCTTACGCACCTCCTTTAAAACCAGCGTCATGTGGCTAAATCAACATAAACCACCTTCCAAGGACCACGTGATTATTCGTAACGTGTGATTTGCGTAAGTGCACAACCGAGCGATAATCGCATGCAAGCTTACGTCTACGCAAGGCGTTGGAAAAGAGAAATTACAGTCTAAGATGTAATATAGCAGCATTTCACAGAATGACCATCCGCAAAAGCAAAAAACAATTACGTAAAAACAACTAATTTACAGCTTTCCACGAGAGCAAGACGAACACAACTAGAAGCCATATCAACTAATAGCTGTTTCCCTTAAAAGGAGGGAGCTCTAGAAAAAATGAAGACAACAGAAATGGAAACACTCAGTTCTTTACCTGTTGTACGATGAATGAACCAGAATATACAAAAAACCTCAACAACATTTGTCTTTTCATGTTCTTAAATAAAAGAGATCATCAGCAAGGTGTGTCCCCTTACATATGCTGAGCCCTTCATCTGTACCTGGTATAGTCTCTTGTCCCCTGGATATCAAGACCCTCCACACCATCTATCTGCACCTTCTGAGTCCTCCTCTCCTCTTTCTTACCAACACTTCCAAATTATGCACTTTTTTTCCAAATAAGTTCTCATAATACAATCTCTCCACATTACCAAACCATCTGACAACACATTGATTACTCTTGTTAGCATACAAATCTTTTGATCATTTCTTTGTATCCCCCTCCTTCTCACCCTTTCAATTCTACTTAACATATACTTTGGAGGAAATACCTTTCAACAGTTTCAACATTTACACAGGCTAAAAATTCCCTCATACATTCCAACTCTGTTTCCATTGGCATACCTCTCTTCTTTCAAATCTGCACACACTTCACTATCTCATTTCTCCTACATATTGTGCGATTTGTCTCTTGTCTCATCCTGCCTTGGACCAATCCATTTACTCCCAAATACCACATAAACCAATCTTACTCACATTCACTATAAACTTCATCTTATAAATGCTTTCAAACGTTTTTACTTGTCTCTGCGGTTTTTTTTTTTTTTTTACTTTCGTCAATAAACACTATCGTCTGCAAACATTAGTTAGTTTAAATTCCATTCACAGTCCCTTGAGCAAAACTTTGCTCCCTAATTCTCCTGTCCCTTCCCCAGTTGTACACCAAATCAGTAACTCCTCGGTCTATGTACTGTTCCAGTATATGCATTGCTTACATCATAAAAACTTTATAATACAGTAACCCAATTACCTTCTGTACCATATATGCTCATCACCCTTCACATGAAAACTTCGAACAAAACTTTATATAGATTAATGAATGACATGCGGATAAGGTTTAATTAGCCTTAATCTTCGTTTTCAATTAAAATCATGGAAACTTGGGAGTGGGGGGTACCTACTGCATACTAAACTTCTTTCACTACATTTTATTTACAAAGCAAGCTGTTTACGAACATGTACAATTATGGCTTAATGACTGTAACATAGCAATGAAAAATAAAATGCTTTAGCAAAAGAGCTTCAGTCTGATATGAGCACCACCAAACCCCGGTTTTCTTGATTTCCACGAAAATCATGAAGAAATATATAAGATTAACAGAGAGCTAGGAATTATTAAACTGCCTTATAATACGATTAGTCTCAGGAGTACGTCTTCTTACGTAAGTTACTCAGACAGACATAATGATGAGCGAAGAATCCTCTCAAACCATAAATAATTCCAGATTACTATTTCTGCAACTGCCGGCCATAAGTGAAACCACATGGCTGGAAATTTCCTCATCTTGGAGAATTTCGGCCTAACCAACTACACCAATTAGCCGAGTGGCTGGCGCGTCTCTCCTTCGTTACGGTTTCTGCTTTCGCTTCTTCTTTGCCTTTGTTCCTCCTGGTGAATATGCAATTTTATCTTTATGTATTCAACTGTACTATCATGTTTTTCTATTACAATTTCTATCACTTTCATAACAAAACAACATTGATAACAAAAACTTCTCCGATGATAAGGAATACATCTGGATAACGGCAATAAGATCGAACGAAAAGCGTGAGAGGAACAGTAATTGTTCATTTGTAAAGAAGAAAAGGTTTAGGCTGTAAGAATTATATGAGCATAACCTGGTAAGGTGCCTGGTAATGTCTGGTCGAGAAAGTAAGGCAGATAAGACTGGCTAAGACCAATGTGGGTTTAAGGAAGTACCTGTTACAAACAGCTGTCAATATTTGGAGTAAAAGATACATGGTGTACGACTGTACTTAGAAGTTCGTTAAAAACGATAAGATTCTGAGATGAAAGTAAAGATTGTGTATGCACTGTAGACAAAGAGTCGAGGGTTTGGTCATAAAACCTGGACTCTTAGGAGGGTGAGTTATGTCTCCATAGCTTCTGAAATGTTTTTTACGAAAGCAGATGTACAGTAGTAGTACGTTCGATTGATAAGAAAAAGGGTTGTCACTGGAATGTGGATTACAAGTGTTTGCATGTGCTATGATAAACAATGATAATAAAGGGAAAGTGCACAAACTAGCAAAAGAGTTTTGAAAGCATCAGTAAGAGGACAATGTTCGAGGCGAACGTTAGAAAGAGTAGCCTAGTGTTATGATGGTAAATGGAACTCAGGACGATTGAGCAATGAGTGGATGTTGGAAGAATGGAAATCAATGATCGTATATGTACTTTTTGAGCTAACTCTCCTTCGTTAAGTGTGAATATTAAATGCAGATGAATGAAAAAATATGGACTCTGCCGACGTCAATATTGCATGTATAGTAAATAAACAGTAAGAAAAGATTAAGAGTAAAAAATGTAGATAAAATGATGTGGTAAAAAGTTTGCATAAGTGGAAAGAAAGATCAGTGTTAAAGGTAGCGTCGTCATGGGGAAGGAATGGAGGATGACAGGTTAGTAAAAAGGGTGTATATAATTCACAAGTATCGGAAGGAATGAGAAGGCAGAAACCCCGGAAATGCTGGCTGAATGGCGTACGAAAAGTGCTAGAGCACAAAGGCCTCATTACTGTATTCAGGAAGCACAAGAGTGCGTACAGGACAGTCATGAGTGGAGCAGTGAACTGGGAGGGGAAATTCGATGTACGGCTGATGAGCCTTAATGCAAAGGCGTATGCAGTAGCTGATGCTGTCGGTGTTTTCCAGACTGAGTTCACTTTTGATTCTGTAATTAAAACAAAAACGTGATTGATATATTTTCTGTAGATCACCATGGCTTATACATACACACATACATACTTACATATTTACACACATTCATACAACAAGGCAAATGAAAGTGAAAAGGTTAAAGCTGTTAAGATGAACTGTTTGCAAAGTTTATGTGGCGTAAGAGGAACTGAAACCGGGAGGAGTGCAAGGGTGCGGAGAGTGGTAAAAAATTTACCGTAAGGGGCAAGATACAGCAGTGCTCTGAAATGGCTTGTTAATTTGAAAAGAGCAATGGTTAATAGGTTAGTTAAACAGAGTACAACCCGCAAATGTTAGGAAAGAAGAAGAACCCCTAGAAAGTGATGGGAGATGGTGTACAGTAGAGTAGGTACGGGAAAGGAAGCACCTTCATATCCAGGAAGTAAGACAGTGCATGCAAGATAGGTATGAATGATGCAGAGTAATTGACGAGCCTTTTGTGTAGGTGTATGAAGTGATAAATGCTATAAAAGTTTTGCACAGAGGGTTCATCCACGATTCAGATTTTAAAATACGAACGCAGCCGTGATTATGCAATATTTTCTCTCTAGCCAACCCAGGTTAAAGAGAAACTACGACTGGTTGACAAAAATGTGAGGGCGTGGGAAGGAAGCGAAGGATGGTTGGTCTGGGAGTGTTTATGAACTCTCCTTTGGTGGTGACATATCTTCTTAAATTGAAATCGATCATATCGTAAAACACTTGCAAACATCGATGAGCGCAACGCACTGATTCAACCCTCGAAATCAACGTTTTCGCATAGAATCCGAGATGTTACAAACGAAGACCTGTGAACAGGTTGCCTACAAAATGAAAATGAAAGAGAAAGCAAAATAAAGAGCACAGGAAAAACTTATCAACACAACTCACAATGTAGCAAGAAAAATAATATAGTCAAGATAAGCCTAAAACGAAGATTGAACCAACGAGTCTGAAGGTTCCACAATCAAGCCATGGCAACCTACCGTTAAGAAATGATGACCGGTATGTTGCCAAGGCACAATAATGAACCTCTCAAACTTAGTGGTAGTGGTTATAGAGTGACTGCATACTATCAAATCACAGTTCTCTAACTTAAAATCAAGGGACTCACGGTATACTGTCTTGCAAAGGCCTTAAAAGAAGTCTAAAATCCCTCATACTCTTCATGTTATTACCTAAAAGATAGTCTACAGGAGGAAGAAAATATGTAGATACTAATTACTCTTGTATGTTTACAGGTACTTTTCACGGATCATCCTTTAAGCAAATAGAGGAAAATATATAAAGACACTCATCTTACTCTTCATACAAATACGCGCATTATATATACATATATATGTATGTATATATATATATATATATATATATATATATATATATATATATATATATATATATATATATAATATTTATATATATATGTATATATATATATATATAATATTTATATATGTATATATATATATATATATATATATATATATATATATATATATATATATATATATATATATATATATATATATATATATATATATATATATATATATATATAGAGAGAGAGAGAGAGAGAGAGAGAGAGAGAGAGAGAGAGAGAGAGAGAGAACATGTATGTAACGAAATGCCACAATCAGACTGTGATAATTTAAAAAGCATCTAATTAGAAAGCACCCGCACGCGCCCAGGCACATGCACAAAGAGAGATTGGCTTGCCATTTAGCACCCACAACTAGTAAACAAAAGGGTGTAAGACACTGGTGTTGGTGGGTGTGTTCATTTGAGCAAATAAAAAGTAATTAACGATAAGTATAATGGAATGCTTGCATACGCATGTTGTTACCAGGATATATTAAGGGTTCCTGTGATCTCTCACTCTCTCTCTCTCTCTAAAAGTCAAAATAAGGTCAATTAAGGTGACACTGAATATTCTGAAAAGACCTCGATTTACTAAGGAGTAATCTGTCCGAATATAAAGCCTCATTTTCCCTTTACAATCTACAATACTTATGAATCATACAAAGATGTGTTTACATATAACGGAATCTCCCTCGTCTGTTCTTTTTGTCTATCAATCACAAACTTAGCGCGGTTCGAAAAATGCGTTATAACAATCAGCAGAATTATGGACAATGACAGAAATTACTAATACAATCTACTTGTTAAGGAACCATATATAATATGCAAGCAAATGCCACTCTGGAAGTACTAACAGTTCTCTATTATAAATTAATATAACTGGTGGGACGTCGCAGACTAGTAGTTCAGAGAGAGAGAGAGAGAGAGAGAGAGAGAGAGAGAGAGAGAGAGAGAGAGAGAGAGAGAGAGAGAGAGAGAGAGAGAGAGAGGAATTAATTTTAGAACTGCTTCAAAACACCGAGCTAATATACAACCATAATATTTCACGTAGCACACAAACATAAATGTGCATAGAATCACATCTGTTGACATCAGCTAAAGTTGCCTCGTTATTTTGGGTATATATATAAAAATAATGGCTAACACGATGCCTGCAGTTATAGCAAATGCAATGACTGAATAACGGGAGAGAAAAAACACAAAGGAATTTCCCCTAACGAGAAGTGACTCCAGAGATTAAACAAGGCAATGACCACTGCCATATCTCACTTTAACTGCTGAATCGTAATGAGCACCCTTCACTGAAAACTTCCAAAACATTAGCAGTTTCATTCACTTACACAAAATGCTCTCCTTCAATGTGTCGAACCTCCTTGCATAAAATATGCTCTTCATGGGGATGCTTCCCAGTCCCGAGTGCCCTGGCTCCCTCTTGGAAGACATCCCCAACATATGCCTTACCTATACTGAACCCAGGACTTCTTGGCACTCCGAGAGAATGTATATTATTTGCAGCGTTGCCTCTAAAATTTCCCAAATTATAGTATAAGGTACACGATTTCACTACTGGTCTCGAAATGTGAGAATATTAATTACTGATAGGCATGACTTCAAAAGGCCCTGCTGCAGTGCTCCGACTCTTCAGTGAGGTTGAAGATAATGTTTACTTGTAAATTTGACAGAAGTCTTTAGGCTTGCTGGAAGTCTGCAACCATCAAAAGAGTTTCCGTAGTTCCCAGAGCTTGCATAATATTAAGAATTGGAGACCCATGGCTCAGCTCCAAATGGTTCTCATTTCTCAGATGAACTGCTCTAGCAAAAATACTACGAAAGTTTACGATTTTTATTCAATAATGGGTTTGTGTATATTTCTTGCGATCACGGGGGATACGGAGGGATAAACAAATTTTAAAGGTTTATATGTGCAATTGTAAATAACGTCCATTTTCAGAGTTAAAGGAGCGCATTATCCTTTTATGATTAGTATTATTAGTGATGGTATTAACTGTATTGCAGTAGTAGTAGTAGTTTAAAATTATTTTTCATTCCATCACCACTGACACTAATAGTTGAAGAAGTAGAGAAGCAACTTGTGGCCAGACACATTTCATCATTACAATGGAAGAAAGAACAATTCCGTAACAATGGAAACGTTGCAGAATCCTCTAACCGAGCAAATTCTTGGTAGAATCGTAGGATCCCCTAACCGAGCAAATTCGTGGTAACGTTGCAAGATCCTCTAAACGAGCAAATTCATAGTAACATCGCAGGATCCTCTAAAAGAGCAAATTCATGGTAACATCGCAGGGTCCTCTAACCCAGCAAATTCATGGTAACATCGCAGGAAATTCCTGGTAAAGTTGCAGGATCCTCTAGCCGAAGAAATTCATGCTAACATCACAGGATCCTCTAACCAAGCAAATTCATGGTAGCATTGCAGGGCCCTCTACCAGAGCAAATTCATGGTAGCATCGAAAGATTCTCTAACAGATCAAATTCATGGTAACATCGCAGTGTTCTCTAACCGAACAAATTCATGGTAGCATCGAAAGATCCTCTAACCGAACAAATTCATGGTAACATCGCAGGATCCTCTAATCGAGCAAATTCATGGTAGCATCGAAAGATCCTCTAACCGAGCAAATTCATGGTAACATCGCAGGGTTCTCTAACCGAACAAATTCATGGTAGCATCGAAAGATCCTCTAACCCAGCAAATTCATGGTGACATCGCAGCATCCTCTAATCGAGCAAATTCTTGGTAGCATCGAAAGATCCTCTAACTGAGCAAATTCTGGTAACATAGCAGGATTCTCTAACCGAGCAAATTTATGATAACATCGCAGGATCCTCTAACCGAACAAATTCATGGTAACCTCGCAGAATCCTCAAACCGAGCAAATTCATGGTAACAACTAATCAGCAAATTCATGGATCGCAAGATCCTCTAACAGAACAAATTCATGGTAACCTCGCAGAATCCTCAAACCGAGCAAATTCATGGTAACATAGCAGGATCCTCTAACCGAACAAATTCATGGTAACCTCGCAGAATCCTCAAACCGAGCAAATTCATGGTAACATCGCAGGGTCCTCTAACCCAGCAAATTCATGGTAACATCGCAAGATCCTCTAACAGAGCAAATTCATGGTAACATCGCAGGGTCCTCTAACTGAGCAAATTCATGGTAACAGTGCAAGATCCTCTAACCGAGCAAATTCATGGTAACATCGCAGGGTCCTCTAACTGAGCAAATTCATGGTAACATCACAGGATCCTCTAACCCAGCAAATTCATGGTAACATTGCAGGATCCTCTAACTGAGCAAATTCATGGTAACATTGCAGGATCCTCTGATAGAGCAAATTCATGGTAACATTGCAGGATCCTATAACCGAGTAAATTCATGGCAACATTGCAGGATCCTCTAACAGAGCAAATTCATGGAAACATTACAGGATTCTAACTGAGCAAATTCATGGTAACATCGCAGGATCCTCTAACTGAGCAAATTCATGTTAACGTTGTAGGATCCTCTAAACGAGCAAATTCATGGTAACATCACAGGACCCCCTAACAGAGCAAATTCATGGCAACATCGCAGGATCCTCTAACTGAGCAAATTCATGGTAACATCGTAGGATCCTCTAATAGAGCAAATTCATGTTAACATTGTAGGATCCTCTAAACGAGCAAATTCATGGTAATGTTGCAGAATCCTGTAACTGAGCAAATTCATGGTAACATCGCAGGATCCTCTAACTGAGCAAATTCATCGTAACATCACAGGATCCTCTGAGTAAATTCATAGTAACATTGCAGGATCCTCTAACTAAGCAAATTCATGGTAATGTTGCAGGATCCACTAACTGAGCAAATTCATGGTAACATTGCAGGATCCTCTAACTGAGCAAATTCACGGTAACATTGCAGGATCCTCTCACTGAGCAAATTCATGGTAATGTTGCTGGACCCTCTAATTGAGCAAATTCATGGTAACATCGCAGGATCCTCTAACTGAGCAAATTTATGGTAACGTTGCAGGATCCTCTAACCCAGCAAATTCATGTTAACATCGTATGATCCTCGGATCATCTAACCGAGCAAATTCATGATAACGTTACAGGATCCTCTAACCGCAAATTCATGGTAACATCGCAGGATCCTCTAACCAGCAAATTCATGGTAACATCGCAGGATCCTCTAAACAAGCAAATTCATGGTAACATTGCAGGATCCCCTAACCCAGCAAATTCATGGTATCATCGTATGATCCTCGGATCATCTAACCGAGCAAATTCATGGTAACGTTGCATTATCCTCTAACCTAGCAAATTCATGGTAACATCGCAGTATCCTCTAACCAGCAAATTCATGGTAACATCGCAGGATCCTCTAAACGAGCAAATTCATGGTAACATCGCAGGATCCTCTAGCTGAGCAAATTCATGGCAACATCGCGGGGTCCTCTAA
The DNA here is from genome assembly GCF_040412425.1 of Macrobrachium rosenbergii. Lineage (NCBI taxonomy): Eukaryota > Metazoa > Arthropoda > Malacostraca > Decapoda > Palaemonidae > Macrobrachium > Macrobrachium rosenbergii. The sequence goes on along the minus strand of NC_089751.1, from coordinate 24,373,301 downwards.
CCCAGGAAATTCATGGTAACGTTGCAAGATTCTCTAACTGAGCAAATTCATGGTAACATCACAAGATCCTCTAAATGAGCAAATTCATGGTAACATCGCAGGATCCTCTAACCCAGCAAATTCATGGTAACATAGCGGGATCCTCTAACAGAGCAAATTCATAGTAACGTTGCAGGATCTTATAACCCAGCAAATTCATGTAACATTGCAGGATCCTCTAACCCAGCAAATTCATGTAACATTGCAGGATCCTCTAACCCAGCAAATTCATGGTAACATCGTAGGATCCTCTAACTGAGCAAATTCATGGGAACATTGCAGGATCCTCTAACCGAGGAAATTCAAGGTAACATCGCAGGATCCTCTAACCGAGCAAATTCATTGTAACATCGCAGGATCCTCTAACTCAACAAATTCATGATAACATCGCAGGATCCTTTAACTGAGCAAATTCATGGTAACATCGCAGGATCCTCTAACGCAGCAAATTCATGGTAACATCGCAGGATCCTCTAACCCAGTAAATTTATGGTAACATCGCAGGTTCATATGACAGAGCAAATTTATGGTAATATCGCAGGATCCTCTGATAGAGCAAATTCATGCTCGAATGCTTTTAAGTTCTTTTTTCTTGTCTTTATTTTCTTGTTCTGGAGGAGTATTCCTAAAGGGCCAGGGGTGAGACAGCCTAAGCAGGGGTGGATAAGGGCAAGTATAAACGTGATGTCCATTTATCTTCTTTATTTAGTGCTGTTGCAAGCCTGAGTTACGTGAATATCACCAATGAATTCGATGCTACATAAATTTGAATTTAGATGCTAGTAAAGACTTAGAGAATATTTATGAACGCATTTCCTTAACTACAATATATACACACATTGAGAGAGAGAGAGAGAGAGAGAGAGAGAGAGAGAGAGAGAGAGAGAGAGAGAGAGAGAGAGGAAATTAGCTTTGATTTAGAAGTCCGTGCGTTTGCTCTTCACTTAATTTACGAAAATATGGAAATGACTTTAATCCTGCACAGTCACGACAACCACAAGTCTCTCACAATTGTTCTAATTGGCAACGCTCAGCTGCTACTGACGAGAAGAAACAAACATCCGCTGTTTCTGTAAAAGACACATTTTACGGCCATCAGTGACGGTTCACAAGACAAAGCTAAGCAGTTCGTAAATATTCACAGCAGGTGCCTTATTCAAGGCTACGATAAGAAGGGCCTGCAGTGAAGAGGATGGTAATAATTGGGTATAAAAGAAGACGAAGAAACCCATTATTTACGCTATACAAAAGTCCCAAGCATTATGAAACTTTCCCTGTATACTTGTGAATCAGACACGCGAATGATTCAAGTCTTTAGTCGGGGTTCAAGATTTAATGAATTTTCTTTTTCCAAGTCTTTATAGATAAAGGAAGCACATTTCGGGCGTCGTTAATTTCAACATGAGAAATGCCCAACATTAAACAGAGTAGGAAAATAGTCCTGACATTTAGAGTTTCAAAGGGATATTACCACTTTTGATCACAGATTTACCACTACATTTGCTATTATAACTATTAATATTTTTTATTATTTTCGTTAATATTACCGACTGTGAATCTTACTATTGCTACTAAATCATCACTGTTATTATCATTATTATTATTATTATTATTATTATTATTATTATTATTGGATATATAATCAAATAACAAGCATCAGCATCGTTATTGGGATCGTTCCACAGGTGACACTTGGAGGTGCCAGCAATGTATAAAGAATGTGTATGGAAGTCTTTTATGGTGCACTTTGTGGCACAATAAATCTTTATGGTCAATAATCGTTTCATCTATGTTTTTATTTATGCATTAGCAGACAAATCTAAACCTAAGTATATTATATTTTCTTTCTCCCTATGATGGTTTCTATCTCAGCAAACTTTAGTTTCTTGTGATCACCTACCCACCACCCTCTCTCTCTCTCTCATACAGGTGCACACGCAAATTTTGGGGAATTTTAGGCAGCGCTCATTAAATCAAAGCACATATGCACATACTATACTGTTAACTAAACTTTCTTTTTAAAGCTTCATCCTTTGTCCTTGATGTCAGTATCGTTCCAGAGTTCCTCTTCGCCATGTGTTTGATGACGACGACGACGTGTTATTTCCTTCCAGTTGGTGTTATTAAAGTTCTTTTTCATTTAAAACCTTTGTCGTCCTTTTCTCCGTTTAGGCTTATTTACTCTGTCGCTTTCCGAGGTGGTCTGAAGCTGAAGCATTCTTAACAGTCATGTAAAGTCTATAGCACCAATGCTAAACATCGTCAAGCGAAAGATCTGGGTGAGGAAAGTTCCATTTTGATACTTGTGAAACCTCCTTTCATACAGTCATCCTTTGGGAGATTAATGATTAAAGTTTCTTCTCAGCGAAGCTTACAGCAATGTACTGAAAACTGTCTACAGGTCCATAATTAAAACAGCAAGTGCGTTTAAAATTTTAGGGAAGTTGGTTAAAGTGTCACTCCTTAACTACACAGGTATCTTTATTTTCTTACCATATCTCTCTTTAGTTTTGATGATGGTGGTCATACCTCGTGATCTTAAAGTTAATAAGCTTTAGGACGAGAGGAGGAAAATGAAAAGGAATTCTAAATTGGACCATGAAGGAACTCTAATGAAACTGTATAAAGCAAAGTCTTATGTTTGTCTTAGTCATTCAAACGTAGCAAGCAAAGGTGAATACTGTACATGCAAAGCATATTAAATCTCATTAGATACGGATCTAATGCTGCATATTATAATCTCAAACTAATTTAAATTTCATCCTTCCTCCGAGGTGTTCTTTAGCCCCCACTTTACCCAGTGTCAGATAAACATCACAGAGTGTCTCTGTAACGTCCCGCCACAAACAACATCGCTGAGATTTCGAGCAGTTTGGGAAGTGTGTCTGCAAAATGGTAGTAGTCTCGCTTGACATCTTGACAGTGTCAAATACTCAACAGATAAGAATTAGTTTAAGAAGACTGCAGGCAATATTGCAGAATCACCTAAATTATCAAATAATAGTGCAATATTCTCGCAACAACAATTTTAGTGAAGACAAACTCACAACTTTTCCGTTAAAATACAGTACATGAAAATCTATACGAAGAGTTCTCGAGGGATGCTCAACTGCCGTTGATAATAAGATATGAGCAGCCTCTTGAAATCTCTGCGTAGAATTAAATATGTATTTCAACAGTAAATTACTCTTCAGATTTCCACTCTTCAATGGACTGTTTTATTCGGCACCGTTATTATATAATGAAATCATACTGAAATAGAACCGTTGCGCAGCGTATGTCTCTAACAAAACGAGAAGAGAGCTTCCTGCAGAATGAAGGGGGTGGAATAACCCAGCCTCAAAGATGTTACCGAACTAGGTCCTCAATATTTTCAAAATACACATTTCAGGCATGGCGGTATTATAGTGGGAAGTTTCGTCACATTTCACCCACCGTTCTTTCTAGATCTTCAACAAAAATAAATAATAATAATAATAATAATAATAATAATAATAATAATAATAATAATAATAATAATCATCATCATCATCATCATCCGAACGAATACCACAGGGCTTCTTGCAGCCCAAGTAATGTCTATGTCACCACAATTAATACCTTTTAGCATAGTAAGTGGGAACACAATATAATAAGGTTTACTATCTACAGTACAATAACTTCATACTTGTCATTATTTTGATATCCTGACATATGTAATGGAAGCCACAAATATCATATTATACTACATTATATATATATATATATATATATATATATATATATATATATATATATATATATATATATAACATAAAATGAAATCTTTTCCCCCCCTAACAGGGATTGTTCCAGAGGAAAAACCGGACGACAGTCACTGGCACGTATACATACATTATTTAACTGCCGAACCATGGATGAACCTTCGGTGCATAAAACTTACACACTATCAGTCCTTGGATGCTCATCACAAAAGCCTCATCAGCAGCATGTCGAAACACCTAAACACACTGTGCCATTCATCTCTATTTTGCATACCCTCATGCTTATCCTGGATGTTAATTGTCCTCCAATTCCTCTTTCGCGAATACTTTTCAGGTCTTCCTTTCCTCCCCCCGCCTAACACTCCAAAACTATTTACTCTTTTCACCACGCTATCGTCCTCGCTTATTTCAACATGACCTGAACCATTTCAAAACACTGTCCTAGCCTTTTATCCACACTAGTCTTTTTCTATCATAATTTTCTCAATTTCAATTATTACTCTACATAAACTAATCAAACAATTCATCTTGACAGCTTCAGCCTTTTTCTCTTTTGTTTGGATTTAACGTCTACACTTCACTTTCATATAGGAGCATTACCTCAACGATCCTTGCATACATTCCAACTTTGGTTTCCAGAGTTTCTTCCCAGTCTTTTGCACAAACCCTGCTGCCTTCCTTGCTTCACTAAGTCTTTGACTTCCCTCTTCTCTCATCCTTTCAACATTTGCTGTACTTTCTACCAAATACCCATACAAATCAACTGCTTCCATTCTTTTACCATCCATATCTATATTCACCGATGTACCTTCTGCATTTACTCTCAACTTTCCCTTCTTGCAAATGCTTCTGAACTCTTTCACTAGTTAATGCAGTTTCTCTTCACAGTCCCTAATCAGTATTGCATTATCTGCAAACATCAGGCATTCTGGAACCACTTTCTTATCAGTAACTTTGCATCCTACACCTAATGTCTTTTTATTATTTTTGACATTACTCCATCCTTCAAGATATTGAACAGCCATGAAGAAATAACGGTTCTAGGTATTTTGACTCCCAGAACTTTGACCCGGTAATTTCACTCCCGGTAAATTGAAATCTGGTTCCGTTAACACCCGGTAATTTGGCAAGCCTATTTAGGAAGCATATTTTTTTTTTATTTCTTGGGGCAATTACCTTATTTACAAAATGGAAATTACATAATTTGATTGTTTCTAAGTTGAAGGCTCGGTTTACATATTTTTTTTTTTATCCAAGTATATAAGTAACTTTAGCAGTCGCATCCGAGCTCCTGGCAGTATAGATACATTTTTTACAACCATGTCTCGTCGCATTCAGATCACCCACCCGTTGTGGAAAGAAACTCTTAGATGATTTAAGTTACATTTACGAAAGCCAGAAAACAAAAGCTGATCGGTCAAAATTTTATTGGAAGTGTGAAGTGAAGAGTTGCAAAGCACGACTACATACATTAACAGGCGTCTTTGCTACTCTCTACTTCACACTTCCAATAAATTTTTGACCAATCAGCATTTGTTTTCTGACCTTCGTAAATGGAATTTAAGTTATCTACGAGTATTTTTTCTCCATGGGTGCTCTGAATGGGACGGGACATGGTTATAAAAAATGTCTTTATACCGCCAGGAGCTCGAATGCGACTACTAAATGTTACTTATATACTTGGATAAAAAAAAATTGTAAACTAAGCCCTCAACTTACTAAACAATCAAATTATGTCACTTCCATTTCCTAAATAAATTAATTGCCCTTGGATAATTCAAAAGAATATGCTTCCTAAATAAGCCATTTATTTGTTTTGGGTGTCAAATTACCGGGTGTTAGCGAAACCGGATTTCAATTTACCGGGAGTCAAAATACCGGGAGTGAAATTACCGGGATAAAAAAAACCAGGATTCTACATACCGGCCACTGAAATGACATATCTTTACCTCATAACCACATTTATACAAACCTGCCACTTTACAACTGCGTATTCTAACACATGCTTCCCATCATAATAAATTCTAATTGCTCTCGATAACTTCTATGCTGTATAATATATTCTCAACGCACACCAAATTGATTCTCTATTGATTCAACCTTAAGCAATATCTAGATCCACACATAAGACTTTCACGTTCATCCCTTTACTTTACAAACTATTTACAGGACTGTTTCACTAAAAACACTAGAGCCACACATTCTCTCTTTTGTCTATACCCACCAAGTGCTATTAATCTTTCTGTACTGCTTCTCATTTTCACAAAGTTCTACCATTACACCTTCCATAGTACAATAAGCATCGTTATGCCCTTGTAATTCTTACATTATATATATATATATATATATATATATATATATATATATATATATATATATATATATATATAAAACATACAAAGAGAGAGTGAGTATTTTAAACGACGACAGCAACATAACGAACAAGACAAAGAACTGAAAATGAGTCACCGGAAAGTATGTTTACCTGTGTGACAACAATATCGGAAACGTTTTCCCACAGTTAAATATGCAGAGCCACCCCTAAAATGACGGTTCAGGAGAAAGATCGGAAACAATAAGGGATGAAGATGATGACAAAAGGGAGTTGAATAACAGTCCACCTAAGCGGTGAGCAAATAAGCGAATCGATCATTGTTGACAACTTCAGACTTCGAAAACTGCTATGAACACAGATAGTACGATGGGAAGAAGATTTCATAAACCTTTCCATTCCCTCTTTCATTGTGACTGGTTAAAAGGACCAATGTATAAGGCTTCCCAGATTCGGTTATTATAAGTATGGATATAAATAGTGAATATTAATCGCACTGGCATCTGGGGCCACATTGTAAAAGGCAGGTCTCTCTCTCTCTCTGTTAGTGATGGAGCTGTGCATATCACAGCAGACGTTTACGAGCTGAGGCGGAGAAACGAAAGATTTAGGAGGCAAATGCGAACGGACAGACACAACAGCGTTGTTTTGCCAAAGAGGCGTTCTCTTTCCACCTCTGCTATAATTGTAACTGGCAGGCGAAGTTCGCCCTTCTTCTCATGTACTAAAATTCCTGACAAATGCGTGCTGTTGGTGTAACTAAAAATAATAAACTTAAGGTGGCAGGCTAAATACACTGAATATCAAAGGATATTTATCCCATTTTCCGTACGGCTCTGGAACATAAGAGGGCTACACACTTTGATTGGAAATTCTGCTTTGAAGCAATAAACGTTGTAGTGCTGGTGCAGAGGACGCAATAGAATGATACTTTGTCGACTGCCACCATCATTGCTATTATCATCAACATTATCAGAAGCATATATACTATATATATATATATATATATATATATATATATATATATATATATATATATATATATATATATATATATATGTATATGTATATGTATGTATATATTTCATTCATTCGACGATGCTGTGGTAAACAATAAATAAGCTGTAAATGTTAATTAAGTTAACCATGAGTGAGAAGGATTAAACAGGAATCGCCTCTCTTCTTTAACCGAAATGATCACGTAACTCTTAACTGGTTCACTGTTGTCTCTTCATTTAAATACGAAAAAAAAAAAAATTTTTAATAGACGCACTGTACGATACAGCGATCACTATATCTACACACCTAAGAAACCACCACATCGGTTGATTCACTTTGACCTGAATTGCTTTTGTTTGTTTATTATCCCTCTTTCCCAACCTCCGCCTTCTCTCCTTGCACTGACGTCAGAGTCCCTGTCTGCTCGACCCCTAGCTGCAGGCGCCTTTTCTTTAAGTATAGGTATAAATAAGTAAATAAATAAAACTTTGATATAAGATACTATTTGTACTTTACATTCTCTGCTTCAAATCCAGAAGTTGGCGTTCTCATGTTCTTCTTGGTGTTTTTGTTTTCGATAAACTGTTCTCCTCTGATGAAGCTGAACAAGTAGATGTAATTAATGCGACCACATCAGGGGCGCCGCGCGCACCTGGCAGCTGCATTGCTCATTCAGACAACACTGAAAAGGGCAAACGAAACACTTTTTCAATTTTTTCCTTTCTCGCCTTTTCTAAGATGGCCTTCCCTTCGTAGCAGTTTATAATAAGTCAAAACATTAAACTATAAACCCTACTGTATTCGAACTTCAGTACCGATTTGATTCTGGATTTATGAAAATTCGGATATAACGTCTAGTGCTGGGCCACATTCAACCAATCAGCGCATACGACAGTGAAAAGTGGGAGTGGGAGTTGGAGCGGTTGGGCAGCAAGATGGAAGAAAGGAAGCGGGAATGGAGGTAAAGTAAAAGGCTAAAAAATGGGTGCAGCTAGGGGATGGAGGGACGCTGGGAACAACCTTGAGTAACGCCTACAGTGCACCATATGAGGTGCACAGACGGCACTATCTCACTGCGAGGGAATGTCAGTATCGCCCTTTTCAAATGCGATCTGTATAGAGCAAACGGAGAGAATAATGATAAAGGTAGTTCCTGTGCCTTGAATGAATTGGTGGTCCATTTCGTAGGGTGTCTATATCAGCCTCATAAATAAGATTTTATTTTGACGGATGTTGCTGTTTTAGCTATAGCCACTAGAATGTGCTTGTATGAACAGAAGCGTGAAATATACTGAAAATTATGTGCAGAAATCCGTTCTCAAACTGCTGGAAGACACAAGTACACCAAACACACCTTCACAGTTTCACTGCCCTTCCTGGCACTCAGCTCCCCTAACCTGATAGAGCTTCACAAGTATATTCTCAAGTACACGCTCCGGTGCTGTTAAGGCTCTTGCCTTCTAAATCTTCACTCATCGGAATAATTCTTCTTCCTCTTCTTGTTCTTCTTCAGCCATTGATTTGAAATTCAAGCATTCAAAGAATATGGTGTTCATTTGAAAGAAATAACAGAAGGCAATAAGAAATACAGAAAGAAAAGATCAGTTACTAAAAAAAGAAATTAACAAATTAATAAATAAACAGATGACGATGCAAATAAATGACTTCCAGCTTTCATTCTACCATTGTTTGAAATTTGCCGCAGCACACCTGTCACTCTTATCCATCTTTCCACACAAGGCAAAGCTGGCAGTACATCTTCGTACCTCTCCATTATTCACAGTTCCGCGAATTCAGCTTAATCAGCCACTCCATCTTTAGAACTTATCAAAGATCATTGCATGAATGTCTATCAAACCGGGAAGAATCGCGTAAATGTCAAACATTTTTATCCCAGCAGGTTAACAAAAGCGATGGACGTACAATTTAGTTTACAGATGTGGCGATTCTACAACGAAAGTTACAGTTTTTAAAGCTGCATGTCAGAAGGTAAGGAGCGAACGCCCACAACCGCCTAAATACCAAATGAAGACCCCTATTCCTTGAACATATCATGCGGCAATGTTAAATTTAAACTCATCAAGTAATTAGATTATTTTATAATATCGAAATGATACTCTTATATAACCAAAGCAAACGACTGTTACAACATATCTTGGTAAATTTTCATAAGGTCTTTAATTAAGGTTAATGTAGCGTCTCGCAATCTAGGTACATTGGCTACGAGTAACGGGGTTCAACTTCTGGCCTCTACCTGCATCAGGAGCACTGAAAAACTCTGCGGAGACAAAACAGAATTTTGTATCCGCAGATAAATATACAGAAATAAAGAGCCACCTGATGGTGAGTGATTCAGCTAGACTAGGGTCTATAAATTTGTATAAACTAAAACTTCAAGACAGTAAATTCTTAACCTAATTTCAAATCACAGAGTAAAGAAAGTACCAAATCTATTCATAAATAAAGGAATATTGTCTGGCCACGAATAAGTTACACGTGGGTATCCATGAACATGGTAAGATATGAAATTATAACGCATATACGATGTATCTTCTTCCAGAAAGGAGTTGTACACCTGTGGCATCTCAACAATCTTCTATATTCTTATGGGGAAAGTGTTCATATCGACCACATGATCAAGCCGAAAATTTTAAAAGGAAAACACGGTAGAACTATTACTCATACAGTACAATCCATCAATTAAAGATATTAACACAAGCCTGGTGAAAATTTCTGTGTGATAAAATAGCAAGGGAAGGCAACTTGCACAAAGGAAAATCAGACCTCTCCGGCACTGTAGCAGAGAATCATACATTAATAATCCATCATGCATGCAGAAATTCATGTTCCGTAAGTTTCCGAGCTTATGCAGGAAATAAAATAAAGGGTTAGTGATGCTGCTCCTATTTACATATTTCAGTTTCTTCCCAATTCTAATTGGACGTGTTGCTTGCTGCTCTATCCCCGCCCCAACGCTCAGTCCTAACAAGAGGAATTATTACAGAAATGAAGGCAACAGGCAGGCTGATAACTTACGTCGATACGTGGCTGCTAATTTGTTAATGTCCAGAATATGCGTTAAAACCTATCGCAATATTATACAAAACGGCAACGGTTACGCAATACACATGACGGATCAGTGTGGCACCTTGTAACATACTTCCTAAAGGCCTAGCGAGAGAGAGAGAGAGAGAGAAAGGCGGGGGGGTTACGGCAGTGGACAATTTTTGTTTCACGCAGGCGATTGGTTACTCATGGTTTACCAGGACCCATTAGTAAGTCCTGTGGTTAACTTAAGTGAATGAAGAAATCCCCAGAATCTGTGGGCCAATTTACAAGGGAACAAAGATTTCATTAATATGATTATTCGATCACTCAGAACAAGAAAACGGCTTAAATATAAACTCTTCAATATGCATAACATGAAAGTAAACAAAATTGTTCTGTCGTTTACTTCGAAATTTTATCTCTTATGCAAAAAGCACAAAGAAACGAAAACGATCCATTGTCTTGACCTCTCTTTATGGTGGGTATCTGTCCTTGGCGGCAGCACGTGCCCTCGCAAATCTTTGGGAAATTATTTTGTTCTTTCCTTGCCAGAACAACGTGCCGTGCGTTGAAACACCCACGGAAGTGTGATGATCGCCTCGTTGTTTGGTTAGTGGAAAATACAGCGGGCTAAAAAATTTCACTGTTGATTAAAACAATCCCAATTAATAAAGTTATCAAAAGTATTCATCTAGGTGTGATTTAAGAACAAGTGCCCATAAAAGTCTCCCCTTACATTTGCCTACATTTTACTGATGCCTTTTACACTGAAATATGTCTAAAGTTTAAGGCATCATTCCCTAGTCTACCAGTGAATAATTAATAAGTAAATAAATTAATAAATAAATACAGAAATAAATAAATAAATTCATATGTGAAAAAAAAGTAAATACTGTTGATAGACGTTCGTCTGAAACGACGGAGCAGAACCAAATGAAATGGAATCTTACCACGTCCTTGGGCAAGGGTTCTTGGGTAACATTACGAAAGGGTCGAAGAATCAGTTTTCTTACATTGCCAGATACTGACAGTGCATGACGGAGGAAGAACTTGACAGTTACTAACAGCAGATTTACTATGCGCTTGTTTTAGTGTGATTTAGATGCAAACTCGTTGCAAATTATTATTATTATTATATTATTATTATTATGATTATTATATCGAAGTCAATGATTAATTGGTTTTATTTCTTGCTTCACTATCTCTTTCATGGGTGGCAAACAGTATTAAGCATCCCAGTTACAAGTTAAGGATTTAATTTATATTCCTGTAATATCGCCACATTGAAGCATCATGAAACACACTAACACCCTGACAGTGTGAAAAAAAAGAAGGGAAAAATGCGCTGAAGTTTCTTCGGCGCAATCGAGTTTTCTGTACAGCTTATAATCAAGGCCACCGAAAATAGATCTATCTTTCGGTGGTTTCGGTATAATGCTGTACAGCCGCTGCCCATGAGACTTTAACTACGGACCGGTGGTGGCCTGCCCTGTATCGTTGCCAGAGGCACGATTATGGCTACTTTAACCTTAAATAAAATAAAAACTTCTGAGGCTAGAGGGCTGCAATTTGGTGTTTGATGATTGGCGGGTGGATGATCAACATACCAATTTGTAACCCTCTAGCCTCAGCAGTTTTTAAGATCTGATGGCGGACAGAAAAAGTGCGGACGGACAGACAAAGCTGGCAAAATTGTGTTCTTTTACAGAAAACTAAAAGTAATAAAATCCAAAATGGTGGGAAAATATAGATAAGCTACGATTATATCTGTAAACTAAATTAGTAAGTCTGTTCTGCGTTTTTGAGATACAGGGCATAAAATGCTCACTGGTGCTTGATAAGAATAACGAAGACGTAATGAAGAGGAAGAAAACGACTGAGGATAGCACATACAACTGGATAAACAACTGTCGAAGACATAAGGCTACAAATGTATTAGACTGACGACATCCACCACCAGATTAATTTTTGGACACCTTATACCAAATTCGTTAAAATAATATTATTTGAAAAACAAAAACAAAGGCAGAAAAATGCACACTAATTTCACACGCTACCATCTTTCATACCCGCCTCTTCCCCCTCTAAATAATAGGTCGAGTTTATAAGGATAAAAGAAGTAGAAGGGTGAACACATTTCCTTTCCAGTCGTCAAATTTACGAGTGAATCACGTTTTGTGCGGAGGACTCATATTTTAGTTATGATGCTGCGACATACAGACACATTAAAAGTAGCTACAAGCTGTTCTTCATCTCCAATACTTGCAAAAATATGTATTACCACTGAAAGATGTAAAACAGTGTTAGCGAAGAGATACGAGATATGCAACCGAAATTTTTCCTCTTTTAAACACAACTAACATAAGTATAGATAGACTGATTGAGAAAATCAATAATTTGGAGCCATCGTTAAAATTCACAACTGAAAACAGCAGGGAATCAACTCGACCTTTCCTGGGTGAAACAAAACCCTGTGAGGGATCCGACACCTCCTCTTCCGACACCAAAGACGCAAAATGCTTCATTGGCAGATCTTGATTTTCTTCTTTATTACCTTTATTTTTTTACTGCAAAATTTCTTCCCAACTGTACTGCTGATAGTAAAGTTGAAATCGTATTTATTGCTCTTCAAGATACTGGTGGTTTCTGTAATTTTTATCGTATGGTAGTATTTTTCCTTACTAACTTAGAAAAAAAAAAATTTTTCTGTACACCTTCCTCTGTGAAGTATTATGAGTAAGCAAGTTGCATAAAACTACAATATTTGTGTGTTACCTTCCTAAGTGTATTTGAATCGCATATACTTAAAGCTCTCAAAATCAAACTTACTGTACTCAAACAGTTCATTTTCTATGAAAGTTAATTATGTTATCCGAAAGATGGGCATAACATAAATTACATCGACTATAAAAAATGAAATTAAATGTTATTTAGAGAGATTCGGCACAAACGTTACCATTTCTTTGGAAATCAAAGCCAGGTTATTCTGGAGGTGTTCTGGACAATCCTACCTCTCGTCTTAGCTTCCTGAATGTCAATTAAATCTCTTTTGTGGATTGTTAGTCTTCAATCTCTCTCTCTCTCTCTCTCTCTCTCTCTCTCTCTCTCTCTCTCTCTCTCTCTCTCTCATATTTGGTCTCAAAATTATTCTTCATTCATTGTGAATTTTTCTTTTGTACATGATATGGTAAATGTTGCTCCGAAATCCCGCTGGATATTTATTTTTGAAAATAGTAGAAAGCTATTCATTAAAAACAATGGAACACTAAACCATTAGAAACAGAACTGAGAACACCGATATACAAAATGCAATGTACAATGTTTTACATATAAAGTTCACATTAAGATACTTTATTCTTCATCAGAAGATCCCCTTTCAATTACAAAGATCTATGAGATGTTCCAATGAGTTGTCACCTTCAGTATCTTCTGCTTGAAGTCTGGATGTGCGCAAAAAGGAACACATATGAGCAGTAAATATACAAGAACGAAATACTGTACTATTTTATAGATGTACATTGTAGAGATAAAATCGTGGGATGGGCTTCGAGGAGAGCAAGTTAATATACAAAAGTAATGACAAAGAAATATAGAGTAATCGGAGGGTACTTGGAAACACATTGCCCACAATAACTGGGAAACAAAACATTTATAGTAGCCTAGATAAGATCAACAACAAATTAGCTCTACCCGAGTCTAACCGATTAGATCTGGTCAAAAGAGTAGACCGCGAGAGAAGGATTACTGATAATCCCCCCAAAAAAGAAAGCGAAGGATTAGCGAGGGGGTGTGTGAACTGGGGGTCAATGGACTGAAGATTTACGGGCAAGAGCAAGGGCCCATGCCAAAACAAAGCTGGCTTAACTTGAAACGAAAAAATGAATAAAAGTAACTTCTCTCAAATTTCTTGCATGCGACCTTCACGTTCTCCCTCCCTTGTTCCCTATCCCCCCAGCCCCCTTCTCTACTACTACTACTACTACTACTACTACTACTACTACTACTACTACTACTACTACTACTATGAAAATAATAACAAAATAAGGAACTACCCTTCCTCCCATACTGGTCTCGAGATGCAGCTGGACAGAAAATACCAAACGCATTTGCGTATCTTCAGAGGAAGATACTGAGCTGATAAAGTACCCTGCCTTGCCCAGATTCCCTTCTGTATCTAACTGGTCATCTGTTTTCAAGCAGACAGCTTTGATCACGGTCTACAATGACTTCGATATCAGGGTCCCAGTAATTCGTCATTGTACTGGAGACCCGTCCTACAGTAGTTTATCAAGAAGAAAAATCCTAAACGTTTGTGCGTCAGAAGTTAAAACAAAATTTATTACATGAAAGTTAATTGAACAGCGATGCCGTAAAAACTCTACGTGCTCACTTGCAATGGCATTTACGCAAGTATACATAAAATTAAAATCTTTAATTTCCATGGGCAAAGAATGAAAAAACAGTGGCCCAGTGCTGTCAGAGGAAAAGCCTCTACCCAACAAAAATACACGGGTGAGTTAAAAATGTATACAACCATACGACATACATATATATTAATATACATACACACACACACACACACACACACATATATATATATATATATATATATATATATATATATATATATATATATATATATATATATATATATATATATATATGAGTATATATATATATGTTAAATGACCCTACCCCAGGTCAAATAGGGTCATATTCTATTGCTGTACCTGTTCTAAGAACAGCATCAATCATCTTACTTTCCTAAGATTCTCTGGTAGCAGTGGCCTATCCTGGGTCAGCAAATTCCTTCTCCCTCATCATCTCCTCTCACTAAATCTATTCTCAAATAAAGGCCTACTGGAGTTAAAGACTGATATACAAAACTAACTTTATTTGCATATTTAACAAAAGTAATTCAGCAAAAGCTGCAATCATGAAATGGAGTGAATTCCACCCCCTATAAATGGAAGTCATCACTAGAGGAAATTCCGATTCACAAACATTCAGATTAATGATACTAGACCAACTAGTACTAGTGACTAACACCCTGGCCACCAAACAAAGCAAAAAGGTCATAATTATTCTAGACCAAAATAAATGTCATATAGTATGTAAAGAATAAACACCACCTCCGAAATATTCGTCCTCCCAGGACGAACCCAGAATTCCTGTTAAAAGAAACATATATATTAAAACCTGAAATGGTGTTAAATGACATGAATATTCAAAACAGAAAAATGTACAATGGAGAATAGAACAGGAAAATGCATAATGGAGACACAGAGGAATTTCAGTGTAGCACAACTGGGTATTTCCACATAATGTCTGGACAAGATATAAGTGTTCATGAGTTATGGTACTCACTTCTCTATGACCGGCAGACAAAGTATCGTCACGGTGGTGGTTTTTAAACACTCACAAGGCAAAACACCCAGCCACCAAAACCGAAGTCCTCCCTTGCTCTCTGTTCCTCTAATAATATACTATTAAAGAGTGCAACACACATATGCACTCACACTGTCTCCATGCACTTAAAACCTGATCACCATCAGGAAAGCACAAATGCATGCGTCAGATACCTTGCTGTATCTAACCGTGTAAACCTCCAACGTCGACACAAATGCACCTGGGGCGGATGTATTCCTGATAGGCCACCACATAGCCCATCCAAGACGTAATAGGAGCTCGGTCCACCTACTTCTGGGCGCCCCCGCCCAGGTATGATAACTGTCCAATCGAAAGTTCAGTAAGGGCCAGCTCCAAAATCATAGCAAACCGTATGCACTAGATAAGAAAATTATTTGTCTCGTATGCATGACTGTTATTCCAGTACACAGTTCACTGTAGAACACATCACTTCACATCTTGCATTCTTGATGGTCAACATATTCTGGACGGCTTGCAACTGTACAAGCCCATGCTTCTCTTCATATTTTGAATTCCCAGCAATCCAACTATGCTGACCGGCTTGCAACTGCACAAGCCCATGTCGAATGTGGCGCCCACAAATCCTTTACGCCAAACAGATGTCTCCCAGCAACGACAGC
Source organism: Macrobrachium rosenbergii (assembly GCF_040412425.1). Taxonomy (NCBI): domain Eukaryota; kingdom Metazoa; phylum Arthropoda; class Malacostraca; order Decapoda; family Palaemonidae; genus Macrobrachium; species Macrobrachium rosenbergii. The sequence continues at coordinate 24,357,090 of NC_089751.1, read as the reverse complement.
GAATTGTAGACATCCTGCCTGACATCTCTCCAAAAAATCCTGGGTCCTCTCATGAAGGGGCAGGTGTAGAAACCTGCAGGCATAATGTAGACGGCCCCCATATCTAACTTGTATCAGCTGAGGCTCATAGGAGTCATTCATCGGGCGCTGCTGCAAGGAAGTGGTATATAACGTAAGTCGGTCATGACAGTCAACACAAAAGGTACCTAATCTATTCATTATGCCATACTATTACTGAAATATTAACCACTAGGGAAAGGTCGTACGATAAAACTGTGAAACAATTCCAAGTTACTAACTGGAATTTCCACAATCAACCCCCTATCAGGTACAGTAACTTTAAGATACTACCCATATAAATTCTTCCCAGTAAAAAATTATCTGATACTCATACCGATAAACTGAATTCATTAAAGGCAATTCTAAACATCCGAGAGATAAAATATCTTGTAAAGTCATCAAAGTTTTACCCTGGTTAGCAAATAATGTTGATACCTGCTCAATTCTCAACAAAATAGCAATTGACATACTAGCAATCGCTCCTATGATCATAACAACTACAATTACCGATGGCACAGCCCTCTTACTCATTCTAGAAGAGGACTGAAAAATCTAAATTTGGAAGTCGTATTACAGTCTTCCTAATCCTATCCTAAAACCTAACTGATCTGCCCAAACCCATAACAGATCAGATAGATTCTGTCCGATATACAAATTACTCCCCCCAAAAAATCCTAAGTAACAGAACTTTATTCTGAAACTCTATACTCAAAGATATTGCGTCAGACGACAACTACACATCATAATAACACAGGGGCCTAATCTCACTACGAAATTAGCCCATGCCACGACTCCCAAAGTCATGTGAATATGAGACTTCAGCATAAAAACAAAAGAAAGAATCTCTAGGATACCCAATCTCGAAACAGGAAAGAAAAAAAAAAACAAAAAAGAAATTCATGTATCTATAAAATCTTATGGTTTTTGCACTTACTTTTAACTAAATATTGCAACCCATACAAGCAAAAACTGAACTCGGACAATTACAGATTTGTATAACTCTATGGACCAACGTCCTCCCCAGTTAAAAACAACTACAAGTCACGATCATTTAAAGCCCATTAAAAAAAAAAACAAAGAGAGAGAGGAGGAAAAGAAAGACAGAGAAAAAAAAAATGATCATAACCACAGTACAACACAGGAATTAACCCATAAGATTCCCATTACCCTGTCTTTTTAATTTTAGATATATATGTCAACCCAGACACATCCGTGTTCTCATCTAGAACCACAAATCTATTCCCCTTCTTTACTTTTACAACACAAAAAGGACCTTCAAATTTAGCACCTAGCTTGTAGTTCAACTGATTCCTGACATTTATTTTCACAAAACCCTATCTCCCACAGCAACTTTAACTCTATCCGGCTTTTGCTGACTCCTATCTACCATGTCCCGCGTTTTCATTTCAAGATTCCTAGCAAGACGCGCATATCTCTCTTTTGCCGCTGACACGAGTGCTTTAATCGTTTCATCCCCCAATGGAATTGGCAACAAATCAAACGCATCCCGCGCTGGGTAACCAAACAGCGCCTCATTGGGAGACATTCCAATGGTATCACTAACCATGGAATTAATGCTATGCTGCACCTGTGGAATATATTGATCACAATTTACATTGTTTCCCGCTAAGGTCATCCGAAGAGCTTCAGTGAACTTCCTATTTGCCTGTTCACACAGCCCATTAGCTTATGGTCTATAGGGAATAATAGTGATCTTCCGAATGCCCATTTACATCTGCAATACACTAATGTCTTGTTCACAAATTCTCTCCCATTATCTGCATTATCTGTAATCAGAACCTCAGGAACTCCATAATGACCTCTTCTGCTGTTTTATGCTTCAACGGAAAAATCTCTACGAACCTAGTTAATTTGTCAACAACCACCAACAGGTGCCTATGGCCATAACTAGATTCACAGAAACTGTTTAAAGGGCCCATATGGATTCAGGACCAAGGTCTGCTAGGAATCGGGAATGAACCCAATTTACAAGAAACGACCTATGGCTTACACGCATTACAAACTGAACAACTTCTACTAATGGCGTCTGCTACAACATTATGTATACCCTCTATATACCTAAGCTTGGCATCAAAATCCCTGATTGTCAGATACCACCTAGCTCTTTTTGGGGAAAAGATTCGGCTTATTAAAAATATCAAACAAGGGCTTATGATCTGTAAGGCTTATGATCTGTAAGATCATAAGCTGTCCATCAACCTCTGGAAGGTCGCGCCTGCGTTCCTCAGGCCAAAGGTGGAGAAGGCGAAGACGTAGGACCTGAAAGGTGTGACGATGGCGGTTTTGGGGATGTCTTCTGGCGCTACTGGTACCTGAAAATATGATTTTAAGAGACCTAACTGAGAATATTTTGGCCCCGTGGAAGGTTCTGTAGTGAGGTTGAGCCACCTGTAGTCGCCGCAGGGCCTCCAGGTGCTGTCCGCTTTCTGCACATGCCCATCCTTTCCATCTCAGTGAAAGCCTTCTTGGCCTCCTGAAGGCGCTGTGGGGGAAGCCGTCGGAACTTCACGTGCGTCAGGGGCCCATGGTTTTGATGTGATGATATATCCCATGTTTGGCAGGGGCCCCGGTCACCTGGCGATGCTCAGGTTTGACGACTTCCAGGAATTCCTTAAGGAGGGAACCATACTGGTGGGGCGTGACATAACAGACGGCGGGCTCCCTGGGGTCCGGCGACAAGGGCAGGGACTGGCAGGACTTGGTGTCCAGCAGGTGTTTGTGGCTGACGTTGAGTGCCAGTCTGAAGTGGGCAAGGAAGCCCGCACCCAGGAGCGGGGTCCTAACGTCCACGATGATGAATTTCCACCTGTACCTCCGGCCAAGGATGGAGATAGACAGGAGCTTGGTGCTGTAGGAGAGGATGGGGGACCCGTTGGCAGCCATCAGGGAGGCAGTCGGGTCTGACGGACATCTGTGGTCCTCTCTTGAAGGCGGGAACACTGACCACATAGCTCCAGTGTCGATCAACATCATCCTGCCAGAGATGGTGTCACGGACGTAAAAGCCTACTGGTGCGGGGCCCCTGGGTGTTTTAGTTGCTGCTGCCATGGCGGCCTGTATGGGTGGCCGCTGCCTCCCCCGTTTTTTGGAGGGAAGAAAAGGCAGGGGGCTTCGCATCTCCGGGCAGCTTTCCCGAACCTTTGATGGTAATAGCAAAGCCCCGGCCTCTCCTTCTTCTGCTGGTGGGATGGCTTCTTCTGGCCGACGATGTTGACGTCCTCCGTGGTGGGGTCCTCCGGCTGGAGGCAGTTGATGGGGTGTGTGGGCATGGACACCCGCTTTGACGCCTTCGTGGAGTCCATCAGCTGGAGCGCCACCCTGATCAGGTCCTCGACTGGCAGGATGTATGCCTCTGTGATCTGCCCACGGGCCTCTGGCAGTAGCTGCCGCAAGAAGATATCCCTTGACAGGTTGATTTCCTTGCGCCTGCCACTGCTTTCAGTCTCGGGGAGGAGGAGGAGGAGGTCCTGGATGGCATGCCATGTTTCCAAGATGTTTCCCTCCTGCCAGGGGTTGAGGGCGAGGTCGAGGGTGCGGGCAGCTCTCTCGGAGACTGGCAGGGAGCAGGTCTCGACAAGAGCGGCTTTTAACTCCTGCAAGGTGGCGGGGCTCGACGTCGTCATTAACCACGGGGCGATCTTCTTGTATATCTCCTCTGGGAAGGCGTTGATGGCGATGTCTGCCTTCAACATCTCGTTGGTTAGGCCTGCTACCCTGAATTGCCCCTCGACCCTGTAAAATCAGGATGCTGCGTTTTGATGGGTGAATGGCGGCAGCCTTATGCTGAGGGCCGCCTTTGGTTGGTCCTCAGGGGGATCATCGCGCGGGGTGCAGGTACTGGCGTAGAGGAGCGCGCAGGAGGGGGTTGCGCGAGGGAAGCGTCTGCCTCCGAGAAGTTGGCCGTAATTTGTATGTGGTTGGGAATGTCTGCATCCATGCTCATTCCGCGCTCTCACTTGGAGCGAGTGTGAGGGAACACTCACGTCAATACACGCTTGGGAGCGTGTCGTGTGGGTCTGCTAATGATGCCGGTGACCTGTCAACGAGGGTCGGTAACGCCCGAACGCTTTGTTAGAGTACCGTAGTTAGTCCGTTAGGGGCGTGGGTTGGTTCATCGGGCAAGACTTAGTCGTCGTTTGGGTCCGTTAATGGCTTCCGGGAACCACTCCGGGGGTCACCACTGTGAGAGAGGTGCGAAATAATGACCAGGAAGACAGGTACTGCCAGTTTATTGATGTTGTTGTTTTAGATTTAGCTGGCCTTGTGCCAGCACGGGCTCTTGCTTCTAGTGCAGCCCGTAATTGTTTATTGATGAAGCGATCTGTTTATAAAGCAGCGTGCGGGCGTCTGCGTACTTCGCAGAGACCGCGGGTACAAAGATTTACAGGTGACCTGAGGTCAAACTATTTCTCTACAAAAAACAGGACAGGTACATACAGAAAACATAATGATTAATAATGTCTGATGTGTTACAAAAGTACTCTGTTACATATACATAATGCATGGTCACTTGAACAGACAATAGAATATACAATTCACAATAATGATAATATGTGTTCGGTCGACCCCAGGTCGAAAGTGAAGGCACTGCAGAAAACAGGATGTTCATTACAGAGAACGCGTTGAGCGGGGAATTTACAACTTTGCCGTAATTATAATGCCTAATAAATTAAGTAAATCGGAACTTTTATTATTCTTCGCAAATGTATTTGATTATGCAGGTTAATTTTTTCAAACGCATTGGGAGCATATACATACATTTATTTGATAGCACATGTACAGTTATCAAGTGCATAAGGTACGGGTATACACAATTACTTATAAGATAACGTAGGTTTGTATTTTAAATACATTTGTAAGCGTATCATACGACAGTAAAAAAAAATACTAAGCGGAATGAGGCGAGCAAGTGCGCTACAACAGATGAGTCACCTATAGAAGATAGGTCGCTCTCTTTCGATCCCAAATTCGAAGTTAATTGAAATCAACCACAAACAATATAAAATTATTTTACTAGGAAATATCTTTTTCAAATTTTCGTTTAAAATAATGCCCAGACATACTGCATTTTTAAAAATTATGCGTACATAGTTAATTTGTTACTTAAATAGAAAAAAACCTTTCTTCTAGAGTGTAGTAACTTCGTGTAGACAAAGTATGATGTACTGCGTATGTTTTACCTGTACGGAAATTTCCATTTCAAGAATTTCATGCTTTCTTCAGTATGGCATGACTATCCTGAGTGTGTGTGTGTGAGAGAGAGAGAGAGAGAGAGAGAGAGAGAGAGAGAGAGAGAGAGAGAGAGAGAGAGAGAGAGAGAAATTCTCTTCCCGTCACAACCAGAGCTAAAAAAAATCTCACAGGGCGTCTTTAACAAAGTACCCAGCGTCTCGTATTCCAAGAAACTTGCAAACCATTCAGCTACGGGCTGTATTTGACTTCTTTACTTCCACCTGACCTAAATATGGCAAACGAAAGGTTCGTTGTACTATTGGCAGGCAGAATATATATACTGTAGTACGTTGTATGCAAGAGTACGTGAACAAGTGAGCACGCGCACAAACATTATATACATACATACATACACACACACACATATATATATGTATATATATATATATATATATATATATATATATATATATATATATATATATGTGTGTGTGTGTGTGTGTGTGTGTGTGTGTGTGTGTGTGTGTGTGTGTGTGTGTAGGAACGCGCGTGCGTGCGTGGAATCTACCAATTACGGTTCCCAACTCCAAGTAAGCTTCGCCCTAGATAGGTAATGAATTTTCCCATTTCCGACCCCCTAATATTTGTTACAGATATCCGTGATTGAGACTGAAATGAGGGCAGTCCTTCAACGTTCAGATTCATACTGATGGTGTGTGTGTGTGTGTTTTTTTTTTTGGTTTGATTGTTTGTTTGTTTTTTTTGTTTGTATATGTGTGTGTGTGTTTTTCGTAAGTTTAGCACTGGACGCAAACATAAAGGGAAAGGATCTTCAGTTCCATGACTAAATATCTTACCTGAGCTTCGTCAGTGTAACCAACGAGCCAAAAGATTTAGAAAAGGAGTTCCGTTGTGTCTTCCGGAAAATGCAGTGACGTAAAAAGCTAAACAATAATACTTTCCTTAAGATCCAGATCGCATGACGTAGAAGAGGAGTTTCGTCAATGAGAAAAGCCAGTCACTTTCATTATCGGTTAACAATGCCCTGTTTCACGGTTTTTTTTTTATTTACCCAATGGAGAAACCGGACCACGCATGGATGTTCATGATCGATGCCTTTAAAATGAGAGAGAGAGAGAGAGAGAGACAAAAACAGAAAGTCAGTAATATCAAATGCTAAAAAATCCTGTGATGTAAACCATTCTGACCGCGCGACAACATTAGCAAAGACGTAGTGCGCATGGGAAAATGTTTTTCCAATGTTCTTTCTCTCTAGCTTAACATATGTGCACAATAATGCATGCCTATACAACCATGTAAACAATAACTACTCGACAATCCAATATTAACTTTTAGCTGAATGAAGGAATATTATCAACACTTAATTTCATTAATTCATCATCACTGCAACAACATTAACAGCATGCTCACCAATACTAACGAGCAATCAGTACAGCGCATGTCCTAAGTAATAGAGGACTAAATATGAAGATCTGCCATTGCTAACAACTTCTTTCTATATACGGCAAACTGATATAAACTATGAGAAGCAGAATGTGACTCGGACCTTCCAGACTGAAATTGAGCTCAATCAGGCAATTATATATTCATTACTATACGCTTACAACTGTGACAGTAATAACAAATTGATCACATTTTTATGTAGCCTTTTAAGATGAGCTGAATTTCTTGAAAATCGCCCCTACCCTAAAAAGACATAATTTCCGTAACGAGAGATCATCATTAAATATTCATCAAATTCACAAAAATTTAAATTCTATGGCGGGGTTACCCAATGAATGCTTTCGCTAAGCTTCATCAAAGCGCTTGCAATCTGCTCTCGGGATATTTTCTTAACAGAGATATTCACAGAGACAAAGGTGAAAACATTACTTCTTCCCAATTTTGTTGGCGGAGGTAATAATGGCATTCCAGAGCTCAATATGATTTCATAGCAGGGCAAGTTCTCCTTTGACTCATTTTCTATTTAAAACCCTATACTTTATAAGGAACAAGATGGTTTCACTGTCGATAGGCTGATCAAATCTTCAACAATATCCATCAAAAGTTAATCATCAGACAGGGGCACCTAACGAACACTTTCTAAAATTTTCATTCAACGTTGTTCACGCTTTCTCGCGGGATTTCGTTAATGTACAAACATGAGTCAAATAATTATCTACTTCCTACTTCGTTTGACACGGTAAATATTCACTTGAGAGGCAATGGATTCTTAAAAAATCCTTAATTCCAAATTCCAAGGCGTCAGATCTTCACTGATATCAGCTGATAATTGGACACCAAGGAGGGATCATTCAATTTCTGTATTCACAAAGTTTCATGCCATTCCATTTGTCCGTTATCGAGATATTTTGTAAACACACGGAGAGAAGTAAATTTGAACAAGATGGTATAAAAGTAAAAGTTACGAATTAGTGTTACTGAATTATACTACTCCTCCGATCATATTTTGGAATGAAATTCCTTATATTCAAGATGGTAAAAAAAAAAAAAAATTAATATGGTTGTCTTAAGGACCAAGCTGTCTACATCCACATAGGTAGGTAACTTTCTTCAAGGATTCTTTAATAGATTAAAGGAAAGAACCTTGGTCAGGAAGCATCATCTCGTTTGTTCGGGCATTCTTTGAGTATTCAGCTTCTTAGGTCAAGAAGAGCCATAAGCAATAATATAAATTAGGTCATAACAGCAATGTTCACCTACACTCAGTGAGATGGAAAAGAGTTTGCTCTTTAATTGTACTAAATGAACGACCACCTCTAAAGAAGTCTCCACATTGAGAAATACGACGACAAAATATGTACTCCGCGTGACACTGAATTGACACCTGGCCTTCTAAAAATCAACTTACTGGTTTAAATTGGAAAGTAATTCAAAGCACAGGCCTAAAGGAATGACTGCAGGAACCCGCATCACAGCAGCAAATTCATTCTGTAGTTCATAAACTATTTTCCTCTGCACCTGCATGTAAGACATCTGCTGACGATATGTGGGCTTTATGATTTTTCAATTACAACTGACTTACTTCGAAAACACAGTAGTTAAATTACAAAAATCCGCAGTTTTATATCATAATTTAAAGAAAGAATCTACTTCTGCACATCGAGTAATGCCGCAACGTTAGTCAATGATGTTGCCAAAAAGTGAGTGCCATCTACAGGAAACTCACATTATAGGAACGAAATGAAAGACGTCGACTCTCCTCAGGCTATGGCCAGCATAATTTTTTAAAGTGTTTTTTCTCCCCCTTTTTGTGCCTTTGATAGATAAAAAAAGGCTGCTTCTGAAAAAAAAAGAAACCAACGTATTGCCTTTTAGTTATAAAAACAAACGGAATGGAATTATGAAATACGAACACGATCAAAAACTGAACGCAGTAGCATTAACAAGTAATCCGTAAGACAAATGCACAGATACCTCATAAGGAGGACTTAATATCATGAATAGGTAAAGAAATAAAAAAAGGAGAGATGACCCACCAAAAAAAGCTATCAGGTCGATGAAAGCAAAATGGTATGTAATAGAACAACAGATTTTATGCGAATGCCAAGATGGTGGCTTCGATGATCGTTTTGACACCCACCTAAAGGGAAATAAGAAATAACTGGCATCGAGAGGTTGAAAGAAGAACGATTTGGCGATTCAAGGGAAAGATGAAAATGTGTAGCCTACTTAGGGTTCTAAAACGTTAAGGCATCAAGGAGAGGAAAGGGAGCCCTTGGGTTATTAAGAATGTTACTTTTACTTTCATGATTTAAGAAACCACTCTTTCTATCCCTATCTCTAATAGCAGATACACCTCGAGAGAGAGAGAGAGAGAGAGAGAGAGAGAGAGAGAGAGAGAGAGAGAGAGAGAGAGAGAGAGAGAGGAGACTAAATACGTCAAGACAGAAAGAGTGACAACATAGCTTTATCTTAAAGCTCTGGTTAGATCATACTCTTTGTGGTCATAATTTTCGTTTTTAATAAGACAAAATGATTACATGATATTTCTTAAGGTGTAGGTTTCAGCATTAATAACAGAACACACTAAAACAACGCCCAGCTTCACAAACAACTTATAAAAGCGCCCGGCCTTTTGCACAAATATTCATAATTTCGAAAAACAGCTTCGTTCACATCAGCTGCTCGTCAAGCAGATTACCACACACGCACAACGTAAGCTTAAGAAACAACAACAATAACATCCTTTTGCATCCAGTTTGCTGAGGTCAGCGGTACCAAGAATGTTCGGTTTAGTGGCATTATTTTCACCCTAAAGCAATACTTTTCTTTCCCTTGTATCATTCACTCTCCCGCAGTATTTTCATTCTTTTTTCTGATTCAGTGTCAATGTGATCGTTGGTTTGCCCGTCACTTGCGCCTATACGCGAATAGGAATACTGAACAGCTTTAAAAACGAATGATAGAAGCATGTCCGTGCTGTTTACAACATTTTTATTATTCACTCTACCAATCATATATTCTACAAAGGCATTTTCGCATACACATGCACACACGCACACACACACACACACACACACACACATATATATATATATATATATATATATATATATATATATATATATATATATATACATAATATATATATATATATATATATATATATATATATATATATATATATATATATATATATATATATATATATATATATATATATAGAATCTGCTAATTAGCTCAACAGAGACACACCAAACTTGAAGATAATGTTCTTGTTTCTGCTTCACCCTCGACTGGGACTTGAACCCAGGTATTGTCATTAACAAGCGAATATGACAGAAGTTCCAGAAAGATACTGTAGGGAGTGTGTGTGTTTTGAGGGCAAGGGGGCGGAGGCGCTAAGCAGGGTTTAAGATACTGATTCTTTCTGTAATCGAAAAAAGCTAAAGCAAAAACTAAGAGGCTTAATCTTCATTTGCGAGGACCAGACCGTCTGCGACCCCAGTCCTAATGAGAGAGAGAGAGAGAGAGAGAGAGAGAGAGAGGACTGGTCACAATCAAGAGTAAAATGGCGTCACAACAACGATGGTGACACCTACGCGCTGAATTCGAGGTTCAAGTTAAATAAATCCACAGCAAGTTATCACATCTTTTCATATTAAAAAACACATATTCCTAGGAGACGTTGAGAAAGTTGACAACGGAGAGGAACCTCCGATGTCAAAATATTTTGGCAAGGGTTCGAGACCACCTATGTTGAGCCAGTAAGTTTTATTAACTTTGTCACTCATACGGCGAAAGTGATTAACGTCCAGGTGACCATTACTTGAAACATCATTCCCTTAATTATTTGAAACACCTTTGATTCTTAAAAAGGGTTCCTTCTCTATTTCATTCCCCATGTTAATTAATTCCGTCTCAAAAGCAGATTTAATTCCTGCTTCGTTACAGCCTCATGGCATGAGAATAGCCTTGATCACATTTAGTGGTCGCTGAGCAAAATGCTGTGCTGAAGCGAGGTCTACAAAACAAGCAATCGCTGAATAAAAGGCTTCCACTGAATAAATATCTTGACTGGAGGGAAAAGTGAGTTATGAAACAAACAGAAATAAGCCTTATAAAATGTACTATAATACATAATGGGAGGTGTATGATAGCAAACAAGACCCTATTCACCATAATGAACACGAGGGGCATTCAAAAGATTTAAGCTGCCAGAGGAGTTGCGTTGTAGGTTAATGAGGTCGTGTGAATGAAGGGGTGTCAAGTGCTGATCTCCTGGCAAAATGCGAAGGAACGGGCAGCAGTGTACCTAACTCGTGAGCAAATCTTCTATAAACCCACAGAGGAATCATGAACACCAATACTTACAACTCGTCAGCAGAAACTTGGACAACCTATCATCGACTTATACAGAAGCAAGTTGGAATAGAACAACCTCTTTGATACTGGTCATGAAATATACCATTACAAGTGCTTGTGATCTTCAATTATCATTGTATTAGATGATCATATTGTGAATCAGAAAAGGATGCAATTCAATATGCAATGCTTTTACTCTTTGGGGTTCTTGTAGCTAAATTTCATAAAATGTTGAGAAAATTATTCTAACAAAATCTGATCACATAGAGGGTATTTTTTTTTTTGCGCGCGCGCGTCCCGGTTGCCTGTTGTGCGGTACTTTGTAAGTTTTCTACACAATAAATTTTCTTCTTTATACCATTTGAACAAAAAAAAATTGTAATGATGGTTGCTTTATAATCATGCTTCTCGTCAATGTGTAGAACTTTGTTTTATCTATGCAAAAAAATCACACCTCGAAAAAAATTTTTGTGGTTGTGTTGTTTTGCAATAAAATGCTACACTATTCTCATCTGATTTTAGTGGGTTATTATTATGCGAACATTAATTCTTTTTAGGTTTATCATTTTTTTTCAAGGGTAAGGGGACGATCACGAAATAACGGAAGACGGCGAAGAGAACAAGGCTGTTACAATAAAATCGCAATTGTTTCCGAGATCGAGAAATTATTACAGCTCTAATCCAGGTCAGTAATTTGTAAAAAAAAAAAAAAAAAAAAAAAAAGGCACTCCACCAATGACGATCTTGTCCGCCCCCGCCATTCAATGATGCCTTTATCTCAAACTTGGCTCCCTGCAACAGGGGAGGGGGGTGGGGCAGGGAAGAGGGAGCGAGGGGTGAAGGAGGCGTTGCATCGTAAAGGTATATAGGAGAAGGCCAGGTGATTCCAGCAGTCGTCGAATGTACAGTACATCCGCTGCCCGTCTCCTTGGTCCGCTCCCTTCCCCGTTTCTTGGTTTCCCTCGCTCGCTCGCTCTCTCAGTCAGTCACTCGGCGCCTGTGACAAACAAGTCCCTCCGCGCACTGGCATTTCCAGCACGGATGCGGGATTTTGACGCTCGCTGGAACGTGAGCGATGGTCTGCTATTCTATTTTAGTTATGCCAGTTTTATTCAAGTGAAGGGGACAAAATATTTCTTTCGTACACCGTTTCCTTGAAGTGAACAACACAAGCTAACGGCGCACCTTAACATTTTGCGCATACACAAATTACGTTAAGATCGTGAAAACTCTATTTATACTTGCTGAACGATTACGCGCATGACCAAGGTAAGTGTTTTTGATAATTATATCATCCTGTTGGTAAATTTAATTTACTAATATACAACGCTGGAAAGAACGGCATTGCCAATGAAATCCTACGCTGGGAATAAATCTGGAAGTTACCAAAATTCATAGAATAAAATTTTGTTGGCTGAATCAGAAACTTTCCAAAGCTTATATAAACCATATTATAAGTACTCCAGATTAGGATGTTATTCAATATGCTACCAACTAAAAATTTTCAAATTAATTTTCCTGAACGCTTACTTATATTTTCCTTCCACGTAGACAGCCTACCTGCACTGTACAACTGGGAAATAATTCCTCTAGCCGTATAGCTGACCTTGACCCTATTAGGTGTAAAATAAGGCAGCAATGCTATTTCAAAGCGCACTGCTCCTCTGCCACGTTCTATTTAGGAGATTCACTTTTAGAGGCTTATTGTTTACTTGTCTCAAATTTTATTTCCACATTAGGGACCCCAACTAATGGAAGCTCGTCAATCATTTTAGTGGCCAATTGACTTATTCAACAAAAACTAGATAGCCTGGCGAAAATCAAGTATAGTCAAAATCCATGCATCACAAATCACAATATCTCGTGTACTGATGAAGTGAATCGCCTATCATACAATTATAAAACCATGTGCACTCGTCAAGTGACACATGAAATGCTGATATCAAAAGTTTCTACACTGAACTCCAGAATTCTCTCTCTCTCTCTTCGGCAAGCGTAAAAAAAACATAAACTTTTGCTTGTTAATTACTATAAATATACCGTCAAAGGACAGAGACGGCACAAACGATGAAAACAAAAGGGTTTGAGTCATACGTAATAATGACATAATTACAGCGTTTCTGCCCTGTACACCTCTACGTATCTCTCGCACACCTCTCCATTCATTCCCGGCCTGCAAGGCTGGAGTGCGCCATCCTCCGTTGTCCGCAAGCCTTTTTCCGAGCGATTTCAAGGCCACTGTGTTTCGCGTATTTTCTTCGTAGCTTGCTTTTAACTGCTTGGATCACACTGCCTTCTACTTGTGACGAAATGGCAAGCTTTGTTTTGTGTTGCTGTTCGAAAGGAACGTCGATTATGCGAACTTTTTTCATTTATCCAGCTTGATATAAAAAGTGGGAGACATAGGAAACCTTGATGAGTAAGTGATCAGACAATGCGTAGATAACTGACCTGACCCAAAGGGGATGAGCTAAAACAAAGAAGTCTGTAAGTTTATGGGGAACCTGTGCATCCCTTGCTTGCCACAGATTAGACGATGAAGGTGAAAAAAATAAATAAACGGAGGCATTGAATAGATATTCTGCCTTACCTTGAGTGTTTCTACCAACATAAATATGTTTAAGGAGAAAAATAAGAAAAAAATTAGTTTTCCCAAGAGTAAGGACAACAATATCAATAATATTAATGATAATAATAACCAGAGAACACCTGACAGATAAACATCAAAGTAATTCAATTAACACAAACTCCAGGCATTGCCGTGTGTCAAATCTGATGCTTTGTCCAGATATTATCAGAAGTAACGTTTGCAGAGTATTAAGAATAATGAAATCATTAAAAGTGTAACTTCACAAAAACCATGGACTTTTCACTAATCACATATCACTTTCTGATCGCTGAAACGATTCTCATAACTCAAGGCTCGTCATTACTATCTTTCGCATCTCCGTCAGAAATCGAGAGAAGATGAAAACTCCACAGATTCTTGAAAGGTTTCGGCGGAATTATATCTGTTTTCCTTATCAAATAATAATAATAATAATAATAATAATAATAATAATAATAATAATAATAATAGGTGCAGTAACATTAGCGGTTCTTTTGGAAATTGTGTTCCCCATCATAGCCTAATTGGTTTCAAATTTCCAAGCTCTAGGTTAAGTTGCTGCAGAAATCACTAAGGGTGCAATTCCGGAGAAGAATAAGAAGTTAACGGCGAGAGCAGTTCCATTTCATACTCCACAGAGTGTGAAGCCACGATAAGGACGAACCAAGGAGGTTGGACACACTTCTATTAAGTGCATAATCGAAAATTTCAGGAATACAGACATTTTATTTCTACCCATTTCATTTTTCGAAACTGTCGTTTAACCGACGTTAGTAAAAAATATATCAGCACATTTAAGTTTTGGAAAGAAATATACAAACTATTCCTACTCTCAGTTCGAAAGCAACAGAGTGAAAATGATCACAATAAAAAATCATCTCCAGGAGTCAATTGCAGACTGGGTAATCTCGAGTTGCTTACTATTTGTAAAAGCTCCTACAATGATTCTTTAAAGTTAATGACATAGCAAGAAAACCATTAAATGTTTTAGAGTCTAGCAAATTTAGTAAGAGACTCCGGCCGCTTCCTTGGGTCAATACGTTGTTGCCACTTCTTCCTCGTCCTTTAAATCCTTCCATAACAAGAGAAGCGAGTTTCCTTTGAGAATACTCAAATACGCTCTTATTACCGTCGCGCAACTTCTAGTCAAGTTTAACCTTCTGATTTGGCTATTTCATAACGTTTAAATGTTGCTGATCTCGTGTACTATACTCCAGCTACAAAAGGGTGAAACTCGAAGGCGCTGAGCACTTCTTCCATATCTTGTCTTTAAAACTTTGTTATTCATTTTCATACAAACGTCTTTTTTACGTCATTTGCATTTTCTTATTGCTTGTTCATTGCTGTTTAAAAATTTACGGAATGATTCTTTGCTTCATCTAAGTCCTATATCGTCCAAACTTACAATTAAATTTTTTCCAAAGTACGAATTTTCTTTCCAAGGTAAAAATTTACAATTTCATTAAGTACACCTATCGAAAGTGTCTCCATGCGCCATGGATAGACCAAGAGTTGGCTTTTTAACGATGGTATCTTGAGAGAATATTCCTCAAGAAGCATAACCGTGCCATATATGACCTTCTTAAACTGGTAAGCAAATTGTCACAGTTCGTCAAAAAATATACCTCGTTCCTCCTACGTTTATAATTATAATTTTAATCGAAATCAATAATAATGATTTACAAAAAAAAATATTATCTTCAGCGAGGGAATATACTATAATTATATGCTCGAAACTACCGGTTTCTGAACTATCTTGTAATAAAGATGAATATGATACTGGATAATGATAATTATGGCACAGCGCACTGACGCAAGACAATGGCCAAATTCTGTTCCTAAATTTGTCGCAGTATATTATCAACGGGAAACATTATATCATTATTAGTAACATAAGGAAATAACTTACGTATCCGAAGGTTAAAATTTAAGACAATACCGTTTTCGTTTCGAGACGAGAGAGAGAGAGAGAGAGAGAGAGAGAGAGAGAGAGAGAGAGAGAGAGAGAGAGAGAGAGAAGGCATTTCTCCTTGTCAAACAATATGCAGTATTTAATATATTTTGGCCTACTTTCTACTCTATAAACTCCTGCTCGACCTTCCAAGATGCACGGAGGTGAAAATTCACTGCGATGACAGACTTAAAACCGAGATTTGCCAACAGCCCAATTACCGCCTTCGTTCGCAAAATGCACTACTTTCCGAAACAGGAGCCACGTGCACGCTTTATGAAAATCTTGATGGCGTCACACACACACACACACACACACACACCAACTCAAAACAAGTTTTCTAAAACAGATGACTAAGAACTGTGAAGGCTTTCTTGAACAGAAAGATCATTGTTATGGACTTGACGTTTATAAATTGATGGAATTATTTTCGGGCGTTTAACAAACAAATCTGAAAGAATACAAGTGTAGGTTTGCGCCATTATATGTCGTGCGCTCTCACTCTGTCACGTGCGTGCAAGATAAGAGGGAAATGACGCAATGTATGTAGTTGGGAGGGAGGGATGGATGTGCTGCTAATGAGCCTTCTGTGTAGGTGTAAGAAACGACTGTTACGCTTACGCTGATTTTCTGTTCAGGGGTTGAACTGTTGTAGTATGAATGTGGTGCTAACGGATATTTTGTTTTTTTCTGGAGCTAAATCCTGTCTAGGGAGGTATATATATGCAGGTGTTTGTGAATGGCCGAATACAGTCATACAATAATCTATGTCAGAGCGGTTATATAATTACATTCGTACATTTACATTAGTAAATGTTTCTGTAGCACTGAGCTTGGAAACTGCTTGTCTTTTAACATCCTCAGGTTTCCTTACAAAAGAAAATTCCCAACCCCGAGGCTGCTACCCCAACATAGGGTCATCAAGCGACGATATTCCTGAGGTCGCCAAGCTCTCACAACATTGAACAAGTCCAATTATTTATGATTGCAGTCGGACGTACCGATTTTCCAGTACAGGCGACGTCAAAATTTTTTGCCTTTAATCCATTAGACCACACTAAACGTATTTCCTATATTCTTATATTTACCTGCATGTGTATACATGAACTTATATAAAGCTGCAGTAATGTATAATCAATGTTGGTATTCCTGAGCGTCGCGCCGCGTTTGGTACGTGTACGAGCTTCCCGTGTCGGTCGGGCAATCACGAACGGTCTGTGTGACGTCCAGTCTGAGGGAAGTCTCCTGCACACCACTACCACGGCTAAACGCTTGTACATTTCAATAATCTGTTCTTCATCTGTCGGTAAGTAGAGGTATTTACAGCCGTATATCGAAAATATGGCTAAGCATTTAATTCTTTTAAGTTCTTAAATCAGTAAGAAAAATGTTGGGCGCCGACCACAGTCACTGAAGCTTGTCTTACCTAGAAGTATTGCAAGACACTGTGAACATATATAATGAATATCTATAATGTTAAACAATAAATATGTATAATGTTCATAACTGAGACCTAAAACATTATGATACACTACCCAGCTGAAGCTATAAAGTATGAAAATACAGTGATGAAATTAATGTCTTCATGCTGGTATGAGCAGTTATACTAGGTACACAAGACGCCTTTAAATGACGTCAACTCCTCTTAAGAAGTTTCAAGTGGACATAATTTCAGCGTGTTTTCCTTAACGACACTTGGACGCAAGCTTTTCAATGAAAGTGTTTGTTAATTATCCGTAGAGTTTCCACATTCCTACCTGAAAATAAACTTGACCCGTGATCTCTCGAAAAGACAATATCTCACTTGAATGGAAATGGAAATCACCGCCAGTCAATGTACTCGTTTCGTTTTATCTGCCATTAATTTATTTAATCATTAAACTTCCAACATAATGATTTACAGAACAATCACCGAAATAACATGCAAACAGCAAATCATATCTGGGGAGAGATAGAGAGAGAGATGATTTGCATACATTTCAGTCTTCTATCAAGACCCCTGAAGTTGTTTCAAGGCTATACTGATCAAGTGAATAGTCATCCCTTCAGTTGTCAAGACAATGAACAGTCGATTGTCATGCAACATTCTAACGTTTGACTCGTCTTTTTCATTAAAAACTTGATTGCCTCAAAAATGGTCATGCTTTTCTTTGAAATATATCCAATATTTAACGAAGTGTGATAAAACCCTACCAAAAGCATCGACTGCGAAACACAACCAGCTGATGGCCATAATTGTCTTCATTCGTAAAGCTATGAAGTATTTCAAGGGACCTATGAAATGCATGCAATAACTGCACTCCAGCACTGATTACTAATCCCTGACTCAACATGACGTCGCATGCTGAAAGTAACAAGTTCCGAAGTTTGAGAAACTTTTGTTTTCATTTACCCTACCTAAATACATCCACGATGGAGATAGTCTGGTGTGAAAATCCGTTGAATAGGCTGAGGATATAAGTTCGTCCGTTTATAAGAACATTATTAGGAAGCACCATTGTCTGCTATAAATGTTTTCATGGCCGGCATACAGATCGTTCGACGAAGGTTCAGAGATTAAATTCTTGTATGTTTCTCGCCAGGCGAAAGCCAGATCATACGCAAATACTTCTTTCCCGTAACAAATCACAAATCCAAGAAGGGCGTATCTTGTTTTCACGTATACAATGTACGATCAAAAAGAATTCGTCACGCTTACTAGTAAGCTTGTTTTACCACGAAAAGGATGTATATTTTTTTCAATAAATGTCCAATAACCTTGGCTAATAGCAACAACATTTATTCTAATCTATTCCACAGACACTCCATCGTCTCTGATTCGCTACACAAACCCTGCTACCTTTCTTGCTTCAGTGTTCTATGACCCGTCTCTTTTCTCGTCCTACCATCAAACTGCCATACCAATCAACCACTTCCTTTCAACTGCATGAACAGTCATAGTTCCATCTTCCAGTTATCATTAACCCTTAAAGCCTTAAGTCTTGAAAACACTTACTCAAATTTTCTTCTGTTGAAACAATTTCAGACTCCATCACTAGTTTCTGTAGTTTCTCTTCACTGTTCCTAATCAGTCACCTATCATCTCAAAACATCTGTTACTCTATATTCCATTCGTGACCAATTTCTTATTCACAACTTTGCAGCTTACATCTAAGGTCCTTTCCTCTGACTTCTCACATCACCCCAGGCGCAAAGATATTCAACAGCCAAGGAAGCATAACACACATGTCTCAGAGACCTACCTTTACACCAAACCAGTCACTCTCCAGCCTACATATTCAAGCACGCATGCTCCTTACTGCATCTGCATTAATTCTATAAGTTTTTTTTTTCTTTCTCTTTACCCTCAAAGTTCTCAGTTTCACACGAATTCATGCTTGTTTAGTCCTAGTCCAACTCTGTTTAACTCCAATCAGTCCTTTGGTAAAATCCTACCATACACTTTCATTTGTGTACCAAGTAATGGTAAGCCCTACAATACGTAGTTACCTCCATTACTTTTATTCTTTCATGAAGGGAAATGTTCTTAATTTTGGGCCTTTTCCTGATCTAGACATACCATACCCACCTGGTCAGACTCTCATTCACACACTCACCATCTATTGCAACTTCACACTCATAACCCCCATCAACTCCTGGCATTTCTCTGTTCTTCAACTTATTTACTGCATCCACAAACATCCAGTCAACCCCCTCCACTCTCGAACTATTTGGCTGCCTCACTTCCATTCATCCCCAATGAATTGTCCGAATACTCGTTCCACTGAAAAAGAAATGCTTTATCCTCAGACAGTATCTCTCCATTTGCAACTTTCTACTGAGGTCAGTTTGATCGATAACCTTCCTCTAGACTTAGGACTTCCCTACAGAACAACTAATTCTCATTAAAGTACTTTGTTCTGTGTACCCATATATTCTCATAACTTGCCTTCCATTCTCTCTCCCCTTGTCCCTGACGGCCTATTCCATCCCCCTGTAAATCCGGTATGTGATCTCTTCTGCCTTACAATAATGCACCTAAAATAATCTCTCTTCACTTCACTAAACCTTTCACTGCCTCATCCCACCACTAACTAATTTATTATAGGCTTAAATTTGCACTCTGGAAATGATCAAAATGGAGGAAATATGTCTGCCCAAGTCTTTTCATGCGTTCAGTTTTATCCCTTCCCCATCGGTCATTACTACCTTAGTTTAATGAGAAAAAAAAATAAAAATAAAAAGTAACCTGCTCGGTATAATACACCCTTACGTTTATGCTATCGTACCTCCTGCCTTTGTGCTCCCCTCGTCGTTGCTCTTAAAAATACGTAGG
>NC_089751.1:24307134-24332134 GCF_040412425.1 Macrobrachium rosenbergii | reverse complement strand
TCTATGTATATATATATATATATATATATATATATATATATATATATATATATATATATATATATATATATAGATATATAGTTTGGTCGTGCGTGCGAGTTGGGTCGATTTATGAGCAGCAGACAAGGATCAAAACATGGGCTTTGCAAATGTAAGCCTAGTGCTTGACTACTCAACTATCATACACATACACACACACACACACACACATATATATATATATATATATATATGTGTGTGTGTGTGTGTGTGTGTGTGTGTGTGTGTGTGTATACAGTATATATCTCTATATCAAAATTTTACCTCAAGGAAATGTGAAACTAAGGGTAAATCCTGACCTATTTCGACTTGACATCTGAGCCGTTTTCAGAGGACTTCAAATATGAAGTCGAACCCAGACAGGTTTACACCAAGATTTTTTTATTTCCATGCCAATTGGGGTGGGGGCCACGAAAGGGCACTGCGTCTTAATTGGCAAATCTTTTTAGGGAAGAACTGCTGGCCGCAGCATCGGTTATTGCTCATCGCAGCTGGGTGGACTTCAGAACAGTGCTCCCTCTCATTTGAGTCAAATGATAACACCAAGAGTCAGGTCAGTCTACTTACTTGGAACAGTCAGGTCAGTCTACTTACTTGGGAAGTGATAATGGTTGGGGGTACAAATATAATGTACCTTGATGCAGAAGAGCATGATAGGGAATGTTCCAGTAAATGCAGATCAGCTTATTCTCTTGAGGCCAATGTCTGTGCAACTGTGCTTGTTCAGTTCTGAGGGATACTTTAGAAAGATAACATATACTCTTACTGCTTTCCGTGCCGTCAAGTTACCAAACGCCCGGCATAGGATTTGCAGTCCCGTATGCTGTACTGATATTGATAAAAAAAAAAAAAAGTCTGGATAGTGGGTAGACAGAAGAAATGTAAAATAAATGAATTTCTGATTTAAGGGAAGCTAGATGTTTTGGTCGTCACCGAGACAAAGGTGAAAGGGCAGTGCGTATGTGGGTGTGAGTGTGCGTGTGCATGAATGGTAAAGACAAAAAAATCATTGCGTCTGAGGTGGCTGGTAAAGCCAGGGAATGGATAGTGCTTGGAGGCTTAAAGTGCCAGGGAAGCTGGGGACGCAACAAAAGAATAAATATGTCACTTTGAGGATTTTTAGGGTAAGGCTGAATGACGCAGGATAAATAGCCTATCTGTAACAGTGAATGCTAAATGGTCCAAAATCGGAAAAAAAAGTTAAAACATTCAACTGAATGTCTACCGTGGAAGAGATATTGGAAGAGGAGGTTCTTCATATCATATCCAAGAAGCAGGAGCGTTCACGAGATTCCTGTCAGGAGAAAGGGACTGCTGATGTGCACTGTACGAAATGACTTATGTTGTAGGAGCTTTCTACACAGAGGTTTCATCCATGATTTAACAGTTAAAGCATGACCGAGGCTGTAACCGCTTTTTTTTTTTTTTTTTGCTACCCCATGTTAATGGAAACAGCATTAAAGAGAGAGAGAGATAGAGGGGGGGGGGAGGAGTCCCTTGATGCAGTGATCCTGAAACTCACGTCACCAACGACTGGGCCCCGAATCAATTCCCTAGAAAGGTGAAGCCCTTTATAGACACGCTCCCTTCAACCCTCTTGTGTTCCTGTTTGTTCGACAAAGTTATCTGAGTAATGACAGTTATCCTAATGTGCTGGGTTGCAGCTAGGGTAGATAAGCATGGGGTCGTAACATCATCCTAAAATGAATGATGACAGCTAGAAGGATAACATTCAAGAAGCACACACTGAATGGAAATAGTCGTGTAGTGACTAGTGTGTATATACTGTACACACACACAAACACACACACACACATATATATATATATACAGGTATATATATATATATATATATATATATATATATATATATATATATATATATATATATATATGTAAATGCACATATACATTACATGTAAAGTCATTCAAAAATGTTTTGCAACATGTTCCAGAAGTTTTCGTTCACCTAACAGTAATTTGTTCTTTTGATATTTACAAGGAAATGTAATTTTCTTATGCGACTTTGGTTATTAATCATACGGTTAACAATATAAAAAAGAATGGCAAGTGAAAAATTCATATTACGAAAAATGACGAAACATTTTGAAAAATTTCACTTCAGATAATTGGGAAAAAGAGTCAAAGAAGAAACTATATTTCGAATCCAGAGAAAAGCTTATTGACTAATAAAATAATATTGAATAACCATCAATGAAATTATATATAAATAAAGAAAGAAAGAATTCAACCATTATCGTTGTCAAAAACAAAAAAGAAAAAATCTCATAACGTCGTATGTTATCGTGTGACTCCACATTCAGGCAGAAGTTTAAACTCTCTTCACGTGCACCGATAAGATGGGCAACAGACTAAGCCGCGCCACAATCATTAGCTTGCATAAGACTAATGTTTCTATTGTAGATATTGCTCGGCAGCTTAGCGTAAATAAAACAACCATGTATAGAGGGATACAACAACAGAGAGAACGAGGAAACATGATAAATTCATTGTAAAAACTGGAGGACAACCCCATTGTTGCACTACGTTAAAGATCATCATCGGATGATCACTTAAGGCACCCCTCCTAACTCCCCCGTGACAACCGATGTTGCTATAAAGAGAGAACATTACGCTCTCCCTTCAAGTTGCTGCTCAAACCATCCTTAACAGGCTACATGAGACCAAGATATTATTTCATCATACTCCTGTCAAGAAACACTTCATATCAGCGAAACACAAAGAATAGAGGCTAGGGTTTGCGTTATAATATAATCCAGTGGCCGATGATTTCTGTACGAGTCATATTTGCGATGAGGAGGAGACATTCTCCACTGATGAGCATGGTAGTCTTCATCACTGCTGGCATTTAGCATTAACTAAATTAATGTTGAACTTCTAGCTAATTTTAATTCTTTAGAAACTTAGATAATAAGAAATACAAAATTAGGCGTTATATATTCAGTTAACTTCATAGGAGGCATCAAAATGATAGGCCTAAGTAGCAATGAAAGAAATAAGAAATTACACATGATAACGGCATTATATATAATATATATATATATATTATATATATATATATATATATATATATATATATATATATATATATATATATATATATATATATATATATATATATATATATATGTATATATGTATGTATGTATGTATGTATGTATGTATGTATGTATGTATGTATGTATGTGTGTGTGTGCGATTATATTCTATGTATTACAAAAATAGACGTGAAATCTGTTAGTCTAGTTCAGTATATTTTATATTAAGTTTCATTAGTTCACAATATACATAGGATTAGTCATTCAAAAATTTAATTAATAATAATGTGAAGCAAATCTTTACAAAAGTCATATTTGTTGATGTTAATAAGACTAATAGTTCAACTTGTAACAGTCGTAGGCCTATGCCTACAAAGTTCACACATATGAAGGAGACAAAACAACAATAGTGATGGCAGTTGGAGATGAAAATATTAAAACATAATAACAGTGATGACCTCTGAAGTATTACAGTAACATCCTTTAATTAAGTAAAATATGACAACAGTAAGCAGTATCAGAAAAAGCCCTGTTTAAGGGAAACTGCAGGTAATTTCTCGGACCCACCACTTAACTAGTGTTCAGTTGTTTCACGCGCTTACAACTGAGTTGCCAAATAGCGCCAGATGTCGCTATTATAAGCTGTTGTCCGAAAAGTTTTGAAGTATGTTGCAAAACTTTTTTGAGTGATTGTACAAGCATATGAAACATGAAAAGGTCCACGATCGAAGAAGCAAACACTCACTTCCAGTAATAATAAAAACGATATGATGATGAAAGCAGTAACAATAGCACAAGACCGGATTATTCTGCAAACTGTAAATTCGACCCAAGAACGCCGTCGACGAAAACACTGGTTTCCCTTTCAGCATAATAGCGATCATTTTCCCTTTGTTTTCCATTCCGAACAAGTGAATTCCCGCAGTACAGCAGTCCTCAGATGCAATCTGTGCGACAAGAAATTATGATAAACATTCAATGAAGTTAATGATAACCTTTATATATCCTCATTTATTCATGAAACTTGAATATCAAATCTGATATCGTCATTTTCCAATATGCCTTTACACTCCCAATGAGCAGATGTTAATCAGGTTTATACATACAAGGAATAATTCAAAACGCCATCGGCCAGTGTTGCCAGAGCTACAGAAATTTCTGTATTTCTACTGGATTTTTTGCAAATCTACAGAAATGCAGAATTTTTTTCATTTTCATCATAAATCTACAGGATTTTGTTGTACACGACTCAGAAATTCTCAAGAAATTGTGGTGATAGAGCAGCAGTCTTGAAATATTAATTCCTGCCCATCTAAAAATAAAGTTTAAACCAAATATGAATAAGCCAGTCTTTCAAAAATTAGAAGCATTAAACCCTGCGGTTGTGAAAAGTAAGGAAATAAATTCTCTTGCACCTCTTATGGCAGCTTTCCCATCCTCGTCTTTTGTCACTGACAACATGGCGCAAGGCACTGATGATGAGTGGATTCACTACTAAGCTCAGAGCTACTGACTAGTTCTAGTGATGAAATGGTAGTTAAATTCCAGACGAAAGTGAGATGCAAAGTCTGGGAACGGAGACCCCCCTTTTTCCTCTTTTATCCAACTTCATGTTAAACTTACGGTGTCTCCCGCACTCAAGTGCAATGGTTGAAAGAGTATTTTCGGCCGTGAATAGGCTAAAAACTAAACTGAGGAATAGGTTAGCCACAGAAACCATCAATGGAGTGTTGCACGCGAAAAGATTTCTAAGTAATAGCACGTGTCATAATCTACCAGTAGGTAAGTCATTACTAGATAAATTTAAGAGCAGCATGTATAAGGATACTGAGGAAAGTGATGAGGATTAGTATGGTAATCAGCAACATATCTCCCAGAAGAGTGTAGAAATAATGAGTGCGTAGTACAATAGGTGAACTAATATTTTTGTTTTTCTAATAACTTGCAAAGTACCTATATCATTAAGAGGTACAGCCAGAATTGTTCATAAGCACTGAATATTTATTTTCATTATTGTCATTCTTTGTAGCCTAAACTGTTTTGCACTGTTGCATTATCAATTTCTACAATTATGGTGAAGTGTGTCTGGTAGAAGGACTAACATTTATATTATTTATGCAAATTTATATATAGGCATGACCTAGATTGTGTTGCAGCATTTCACATAATTTTCCAAAGTCATGTTAAAGTGTTTCTGTATATGTAAAAGGATCAAATTTATGCAATTTTTGCAGTTATGTATCAGTAATTTCAACTGTTTGTATTAGATAGCAAATGAAGTGAGTATGAATAGTCTACAGAAATTTCATTAAATCTACAGAAAAAAATTAACAAAATCTACAGAAATTTTGCCAAGGGCATCTGGCAACATTGCCATCGGCTCTCACGTTAGCAAGTTTTGGTAGAAAACATTGCGCATCCTAAAGAACCGCGAAGCAAATTTCATTACAGTTGAATTTATTTACAATGAAATAATTGAATCAAACAGCAGTTATGCAAGTAAATAGCCTGATAAATGTCAGAGAAAATGATTTCGTCTATACCGTTCCACTTGATGAGTGTACGGTTGGCTGTTCCGTGAAACTACGAGGAAATTTATACCAACGGATATAATATAATTTAAAATAATACAAGCATCTAGGAACATAATAACGGGTAACACCTCGCAAACAGACTTTCATTAAACCATGGCTGCCATGGCTGCAACTAGTTGTAGCTCTTACTATCAATATTCATACTGGAAAAAGGACGAGGCCAATGCTAAATCCTGACACCACATACATTTTTTTTTCTACGACTATTATGCCTTAAGAAAAATCCCCTCATGGTATGGCAGATTTGTTACTGTTACCTGTAAACCGAACTCGGATAGAAAGACGTTGGTTCACTCCGTTTACATTTTTTTTTTTGGGGGGGGAAGAAGAGGCTGAAGAGGGGAGTTTGTGGGGTATGGAGGTAACTGAAAAAAAAAAAAAAAATAGCACCTCTGGTATTTCAGTTGTCCATCAAGGAATATGAATAAGAATATAGGCTTTAGGTCAAAGGCCAGGCGCTGGGACCTATGAGGTCATTCAGCGCTGAAAGGGAAATTGACGGTAAGAAGGTTTGAAAGGTGTAACAGGAGGAAAACCTCGCAGTTGCACTAGGAAACAACTGTTAGAGAGGGTGGGAAGTCATACGGAAGAAAGACACTGTGAATATAGATACAGTAAAATGAATGAAAAAGGTTGCAGCTAGGGGCCGAAGGGACGCTGCAAAGAACCTTAAGTAATGCCTACAGTGCACGGTTTGAGATGCACTGACGGCACTAAAACCCCCCTACGAGAGTTGTCCGTCAAGGTCCTACTACGCTGTCAATTTCGAATACGAAGGTTAAGGATAGTATTTTAATCAACTATGCTGAGAACGAACCATTACAACAACAATAATCATTACGCTTGAAGAAATGTTTATGTCGGCATCATACTGCCATAAAATGAATCTGAATCTTAACCAACGATTAAAGTACACAGTCAAGGAAATCACGTTAACTCTTCCGACAAATCCGGAGAACGACAACAGGAATAATATGAATATTTATACTCCCAGTTATAACAATAATAATAATAATAATAATAATAATAATAATAATAAATTTGAATGTTATTGCTAAATAAAAAGTCGTCACTCAGACTACAGAGAGAGAGAGAGAGAGAGAGAGAGAGAGAGAGAGAGAGAGAGAGAGAGAGAGAGTCAACAAGACAACACAAATGGCTTACTTTCTGGTTTCCTGATTGCACAAAATAGCACTCGAGTGAGCACTTTTACCTTACGGCAAGAGATTGGCTTATGATCTTGAGGGAAAGATTTGCATTAACATCCTCCCACAGCATTTTGATGATTAGGTCATTTTCATCGTCAGATTACATCATCTTGGATTGCGTACATATATAGGAAGGATGTATGTATGCTTAAATTGTATTTCCTGCATTACACTGCAACGTACAAGTCCAAAGTAAAATGTACATTTTGTTCTATCCTTAGAAATATATTTGACTGTGTTGCATTTTCAAATACATCCAAACAATAAGTAGTGATGAGATTCGTGTGCTCTCTCTTTTTCTCATCAGTCTGAGAGGCAACTTTTTATTTGACAGTAACATTTAAAATTATTATTATTATTATTATTATTATTATTATTATTATTATTATTATTATTATTATTATTATTACTATTATTGCAGTATATAAATATTAAATATATATATATATATATATATATATATATATATATATATATATATATATATAATATTTAAATTTGACTCACATGTGAGTCAGAATTTATTTCTGTTCACACGTGACTGTTGATTATATATATATATATATATATATATATATATATATATATATATAATATATATATATATATATTATATATATATATATATATATATATATATATATATATATATATATATATATATATATATATATATATATACATATATGTATATATATATATATATATATATATATATATATATATATATATATATATATATATATATATATATATATATATATATATATATATATATATATATGGCGATGTCATGACATAGACTTCCTATTAATGTATACGTATAATGGCGATGTCACGACATAGACTCCCTATTAATGTGTTCTATATTTTTCTCTTGTCCTTCCTTTAATTTGTTATATTTTAACCCAGAGGCTTATCTAATAACATCGTTAACCCTTTTATCTCGGTAATAGTTATAAAGAAGTTACATCTACTATAATGAGACCGTCAAGGATGCAGCAATTACAGAAGCCAGTGTCATTCTACGATCCTTCCAAAATGAAAGCAAAGGTTACCCTTGGGTAGAAAAAAAAATGTAAGCTGTTCTGATAAACTTGCTTATCCTATAACAGTTTTACCATTTTACAAAGCAACATGGAGCCCGTTAGAGAGGGTGCCACTTCCTTGGTATCTCACTCTTTTGTCTTCTACATACGTACGGAAAAATCGTACGTGTGGCAAACTGTACACGCGGCCAAGTCTGCCTGTCAGGTCAAAAATAAAGGGAAAATGAAGTAGGCTAATACCTTAAGGGTTGCCCTAGAGCAAGAGCCCGTTCCAGCACATGGTTCTTGCTTGATCTAAAACAACAGCAACAGGTTAATACTTTCAGTCACTATAATGGAATGCTCTCCAGGACAGCATTTGACTGCCCAAGATCGAGAATTATTTACACTATCAATAAGCATTTCCAGTGGGAGAAGAATACTTAGACTGTTATGCGTAGCTTTGACCACATAATGTAACTACTATGGCTGCAAGAAAGGTATATGCAGAACGATTGATTGTAACAAAAATACAGTTTGCCGTATAAACAAAGAAGGTGAAAGCCCTATCCAAAAACTTGAAATGTCTGTTTCCTGAAGTGCAAAAAAAAAAAAAGATCGAAAACAGTTACTTAATACTGATGAATTTGATCAGTGCATTTTTTTGTCTTTGGAAATGGATAAGAATTAGCAATGATAAAATAGTAAGCTACTTTTAAGATGCGGTTATTGGGGGAATATAGGGGCCAAGGCGGTAGATTTAAATCTAACCTCCTTGATAGGTCCTTAAGGAAGACAAAACAAGAAATTTTATGATCGGACTATAATACCCCCATATGGAGAGAGATTGAGAGCTCAAAACAGATTGTGTTTACCAGAAAATGGCAACGTCTATAATCGGCTCTATAACTGGATCTGTTGATGTTGGAAAACATATACTGCCGTTCTTTAACCGCCCCCGGAAAGTCCAGCGTCACATACAGTAGGTAACAAAACATAAAAGAGCTTTTCTCTCACTTGTCTTAACCTTGAGTGGCTTAACTGGGTCAATTATGACCGTACAATCTTTTCTTCTTCTCAAGTGACTGGTGAGCTATCATGATAATGAAGGCTTCTGATTTGTGACTTGAGAAGCCTTTTGAGACAAGTCAACCTTTTGGAAAACAAGAATGATCTTGAAAGAGCCAATGAGAGTACAATCTGAATCAACCCTGATCTTGAGGTCCACCCTTTTTTAAGGCAGCCCCCTTAACAGTGGCGACCTTACCCCTTGCAAGGATCAGAAAACTCACTGAAGTAAAAGTGTAAAAGCTTTATAGATCCAGGGTGCGTAACTCGAAGTGGTCGCTAAGCAGTTCTTTGACAAAGGTGGTCGTTAACCAGTACTTAAATTTTGTTAGTGTAACTCATCGCACACCTTAGATTTTGCACATGCGTTAAATGTCATTTTAGCGACTATGGTTAAGTGTTACTCTGAGCAACCTTGAGCAGTCGTTAATTGGTCCTTTACGTGCGCACTCTAAATATGGTCGCTCTGAATATGACGTTTTATGTTTTTATGAAAAATAAGGAACATTCTAAACAACACCGTGTGCATCACATATTCGGAGACAGAACTAATCCTCTTGATTCTTGTGATGATGACGCCATTCGCTCAAGGTATACGATAGACAGGAAAAGTATAAACACACTGTGATTTACTGAAGGATGATGTTTCGCGACCAACAAGGCGATCTCAATCAATGAGAGTATCATTACAACTGGTGACTGCGCTAAGATACTATACAACTGGCAGCTTTTTGTCTGTATGTGGTGACATGCATGGCCTATCAATGATTTGTTCACACTCTTATCCTGTCTGTGCAAACGCGCAAAATTGTTTATAAAATTCCTGACTACTGCTAAAGAAAAACGACAAACAAAATCTTTTTACGCAATAGCACAGTTCCCAAATGTTCTTGGGTCAGTTGACGGTACTCTAATACCTATTCGTGCGCAGATTGAAGATAAACCACTATTTGTATCACGTAAAGGATACCATGCCTTGATTTTCCAAATTATCAACAATGCTGACTTAAAGATGACAAATGTTGTAGCAAAATGGCCGGGAAGTACTCATGACTCCCATACTTGGAACATGTGCAAGCTGAATGATGATTTTGAGACCGGAGGTATCAGCGAAGGATAGTTACTAGGTGACATTGGATACGCATGCTCTCCGTGGTTATTAACCCACTTTCCAGCCAGTAAACACCAGGTGAATATAAGTCTAACTGAAGTCAGAAAAAAACAATTAGTATAGTGGACGTACAATTGGAGTTTGGAAAATGAAGGTTCGCTGTGATGGTATCCCAAGTGAAGAAGGCAGGGAAAATGGCATTGGCACAGAAGACCAGTATAGAAATGGCTTCCATGTTCGGGCAGAGCTGATAAGAATATCATTTTCACAAGACTGAGGCGAAATTATAAAAAGCTGTATACTAATTTGTATCTTTACTATCTACATATATATATATATATATATATATATATATATATATATATATATTTCATATACTTCATTATATGATAGTATACATTTTACGTTTTCTTATGTTACGTTAAACCAAATTATTGTTTAGTACATTTTCAATTGTATATGTTAAGTGAAAATGTTATAGTCAAAAATAAGCATTTTGATATATAATGAAACAATTCCGTATCAAACATTTTGTTTTTCATTTCAGTAATCATCAAGTGATCAGTGCTTGGATATCTTTAGAATATAGGTTAAAAGAAAGAAATCACGTATTACAGTAACTTTGTTTGGTAAATAAAACTTCTGAAAGGTTTTAACATTTCTCATTAATCGCCTACACCAATCATATTTGAAAAATATTCAATACAATATCTGAAAGCATCATAAGAAGGGTATGAGCAAACTAAAGAACAACTTCAACTACGTAGGCTTCTTCTATTACATATGGTATACACTGAATAAGAAGCACTACTTGGAACAAATTTTAGTACATTTTCCTGCCTTAGAAATCACTGAAATGAACAATATTGCTACTCATTTTACATAAAACGGAACACCGTCGTCACTGTCAGAGCAAATGCCATCTGCAAGCATATCAGAGGCACTTGCATGGAGAGTTTGATCTCCGGGTTGACTTGCCAAGCTTTCACTGACACGCCGACATATATCAGGAACTTTGCATGATGCCTTTATCAGTTCTAATTTCAGTCTTTTTCCCTCTATCTCTAATCTCCTTTCCTCGACAGCTAAACGGTGTTTCTCTATACCTAAACGCTGTTGTTCTACTTCTAATAACTTATCACATTCACTTACTACTGCAGGAGGCCTTCGGTTATTTCTTGACCATCTTGTGTAGGTGAACTATTGCCAGCAACAATATCCGGGTGGTCGATAACAGAACCTTCAGCATCTGATGTAGGAGTAGGATTTTCCGGCACCTCATTTGCAGTGTCACTGACATCGTGATTATCAACATTTCCTGTTGCTTCACTGCGGTTACATGAGTCTAGACCTTTTTCCACCACATCTACTGCCGTGTTTCCAATCAGGGCCATTGCTTGTTCCTCTACTTCATTTAACGGTTGAGATTCAGCCAGGCCACCTCCCGTTTTACTGATTTCGTTTTTTGCCTTTCTTCGCCCTAGTGGAGGACTTGATACCCTGCCATTTTTTCTTGACCTCCGCTACAGTTCTCACAAACGAAGGATTAACACTTCACAGCACAACATATACTTTGCCAAGCTTTCTGTCTCTTCGCTTGTTATGGTGTCCGAAAATTTGCTTGTTACTATTTCTTTATGTTTTCCATGCTCCTGCAGCAATACAGAACATAATTCGAGAGAAAACCTGCATTTTCGCTGCTAAATTTACCATTTTGCTTGATGAGCTGTTCGAAGTGACTACTCAAGAGCGTCAGATCCGTGAATGAGAAAGATAAGATACTCTCGTTGTTCCGAAAGTAAAAATGGAAGTAAGACAAATTCCTTTTGGGATAATAGATTATCTCAACTGTCTAGGTAAATACTTATCAGTCGTTAAGGCAATCAGGGTGTTTGACCAACTTTCGAAATCATTAGAACATGGGTTTCCAAGTATTTTCCTATTAAGGCCTATCTCTCAAGCCATTTCACGATCAACCTGTATGTATATATATATATATATATATATATATATATATATATATATATATATATATATATATATATATATATATATATATATATATATATATATATATATATATATATATATATATATATATATATATATATATATATGACTTTTATCACATCACCGTGATTCCTATACAATCAGTAAGCTACAAACGTCCTTTAATATCAATTCGCTCTACCTCGGAAATAATATATTTTCATATATGTTACCGAAGGGGAATTTTAGTTGATAATAAGTTCGTCGTCCCGTGGGCTCGAACCAGCGAAGGACAAGAACTCAGGACTACAGTGGATGCATTAACCCACGCAGCCACAAGTGAGGTATATATATATATATATATATATATATATATATATATATATATATATATATATATATATATATATATATATATATATATATATATATAGCATTTTAAGTGCCTTGTTGGGAGAGTCGGTAGAGTTGTGGGCTAGCACTCGCTAGGCCCGAGTTCGAGTCTCTGGCCGGCTAATGAAGAATTAGAGGAATTTATTTCTGGTGAGAGAAATTCATTTCTCGCTATAATGTAGTTCGGATTCCACAATAAGCTGTAGGTCCCGTTGCTAAGTAACCAATTGGTTCTTAGCCACGTAAAGTAAGTCTAATCCTTCGGGCCATCCCCAGGAGAGCTGTTAATCAGTTCAGTGGTCTGGTAAAACTAAGGTATATTTAACTTCGCCTCCTGAGAAACAAACGACTACGTAGGTATCAGTGCGAAGGCACTGAGGGGAAATTTCGCAGTCCTTAGCCTATCGGTAACTTAACGATTACGAATTCTAATGCGTCTATAACGACACGCTGAGTAATGCTTCAAGTTAGAGGCCCAAAATGTTTTAACGACGGTCTTTAGTCTGTCGTAAAGTAGCAGCCAACGCCAGATTTAACGACTGCTTTGAGTTACGGACCCCAAGACTTTTTTTCCCGTTCTTACTATATCCCTTATCCCTAGAGCAAGTTTAATATATCCCTTATCCCTAGAGCAAGTTTAATATTATGTGATTGACTTTGCTATGCTTTTGCTTGCCACTTTTCATTACCAGTGACATAGCTGTAGTCTTGACCACGACCTAAAGAAGACCACCTACTTTCCAGTGGAAAGAGGCTGGTACCCACTGACAGATGAGTACACTTTGAGTCCCTAAAGTTGCCAAGATTGTCATGAACTACTATACGCAGTTAACTCGTTAAAAAGTTTAGTTAAATAATGTAAACGATCATTTTCCTCTAGCATTGCCGTGGTTCTACGGTTAGTTGTTAAAGCCAATAATCACTGGCTGATGTCAAAAATCAAGTCTAACTCAGTTCTGTTCTTGCTTTTCTGTTACGATCACACGTTCTGCCACTTCCTCCGTGTTATGAATTGGAATTTTGAAAGTCAAGATTTGTTAAGGAATTATAGGTATGTAGTTATTGGCATATTTTTATTTGGGGTTTTTCCGTTGCCTTTGAGGTAATACGGCTCTTCCCAACTTAGTGTGAATCACATGGCATTACTTTTAGCTGAATGTCTGATATTCTTTTATTGTAACTGGGGCTCAGCAAATAAGATTATAATTGGGAAGTTAGGAATGTGCAGATTGTCACCTGTAAGAACTTGGTACCGCATTAATTAAGATGACCTTTCCTCAACAGTCTTCAGTCCTTCTTGCCTCGATTCAAGGTTTACATCTTTGAAACTTCAGAACAAACTCAGTGTTTGCCGTGTGGATGCTGGACGTTTTGATGTACACTCACACACACTAAAAGTAGATTTGCATTTATCAAAAAAGAAAACTCGTACAATACTCATTGCATTTATTATATAAACAAATGAATATCATCAACAGTGCGTGGCTTGTTTGCAAAATCCTATGCTTTACATATCTCCCAAAAAAAGAAGTCCAAAGGGGTTATATCAGGCGAGCGTGGCGGCCAGTCAATGGCTCCTCGACGTCCAATCCACCTGTTGGGAAATTCTTCGTCAGGTAGTGCACACACCGTGAGTGCAAAGTGCGGTGGCGCCCCATCTTGCTGAAAGTAGAAGTCGTCGTCTTGATATTGTTCACGTACCTGTGGTATTATTGTATCCTTTAACATGTTCAAGAACACAGTTTGATCGCTGGTTGCATGCTGAATAATGGGTCCAACGACACCTTTGCAAGAAAGCACTACCCATACTGTCACCCCAGGTTGAATTTGTTTTTCAACAGTGATATGACGGTTTTCAGATGTGTAGCACACACAATTGTGACGATTAACGGCACCCGATAATTTAAAGTTTGCTTCGTCGGACCGCAAGATTTTGCTTAGAATACCGTCACCCTCACGTTCCTCCTTCAGGATGTTTTTGCAAAATTTTAAACGCCCATCCGGGTCATCTTCCAAAAAATCATGTATCAATCGGGTGTGTACGTTTTTAGTCCTACGTGATGCATCAAGCGACCCCATGATCTGCGTTCAATACCAAGTTCAGATGACGCCCCGTTTCAATTTCTGTGGGCTCTGGGTGAAGAATGCCTAAGTGACTTCCAGTGCATTCTCCGGCGTAGTCACAGCAACTGGTCGACCACTCTTCGGAGCGTTGTGGATACTCCCTGTCGTCTCAAATTTGCAACGTAGTCGAAAAATGGTGATTCTCGTTGGTGGAGGTGTTACAAAGGTTTCCCTCCATTGCTCTCTCACATATTAACTATCCTGTCTTCCAGTATTGTTTTAAAGTCCAATTGGGCTCCTCGTCCGTCAAATTACCAGCAATGGTCAAATTGCCACTTTACCCGCAAAAAAATTAAATAATGATGAAATTACATGCATTATTATTAGTGGCGATAAAATATGATTAATACACTGAAAAAAATAAGGCCAACTAATTTAATGTGCTAACAGTTTATACGAATTAACTATCATGACAGTGATGTGATACTTCTGTGTACCTACTTTTGCAACCGGCCACCCGCCCCCCGTGTGTGTGTGTGTGTGTGTGTGTGTGTGTGTGTGTGTGTGTGTGCGAAGTATGGTGGACTTTGAAATATGATTACTGCTTGTGTGAAGGAAGGGCTTTCATCCTGTCCCATTGTAAAAGGGTCTACTGCACACTCCCTGTTGATTTATGAAAATGAGTAAGAAGGAAATTTCGAAATGCAAGTTTGCTTGCATTGCAGAGAGAGAGAGAGAGAGAGAGAGAGAGAGAGAGAGAGAGAGAGAGAGAGAGAGAGAGAGAGAGAGTGTTATGCAATAAGGGACAAGGGAAGTGTTAGATAAGAAAACGCCTTGACCTTGTAGACACGGAGGTATTAATACAACGCTTGATTCAATACAGCAGCACACAGCAACGCATATTCCGCTCCACCCTAACCTACTCTATGCAGATGACGCACAGCTATTCCTTATTCACTAACCTGATAATCCCTGAGGCGCTAAATCTTCATTTATTCATTCATGTACATTCCTCCTTTGAATATTGAGACGACCTTTAAGCCGTTAATTCAGAATGTTTATTCATGTTTTAATAATTCCTATAAGAACTTTCAAAGGAAACGAAATGAACTTGCATTATGTAACACAAACTAATTTAACATATTAAAGTACTGCACTCAGTCAAGAGGTTCCTTATGGGCTTGCTTGGCATATGTGCTACATTTCCTTTAACATTTTAGTTCTTTTCGAGATTCTCCTTACAATAAAAACGATGTTTTCTGAATTGCTACTATATCCAATAATCATCTTCAACTTGCAACAGATCACTTTGAAAGCCCGTGCCTATTAAGAGAAAACCTTCTATAATTATAGGCAAGGAGATGGGGCCAACAGTTAGGTTTTCAAGAAAAAAGCTCTTCATGGGTTTCTTAACTTCGTTGCATATTTAGCGTTATATCAATATCTTGACTAGATTACATTATATATATATATATATATATATATATATATATATATATATATATATATATATATATATATATATATATATATATATATATAATGTGTGTGTGTGTGTGTATCACGTATGTGTTTCACTTACAGTATTTGTACTGGAAAGGGTATCACAAACTTGAACACCTGTCGTTTTGAGTAATCTGCCTTTCGACTGTTTGTCCAGCCGCTGATTCATTATCGTTATTTAACAGTCTAGTCTTGATCAGTTATACTTACTTTCTCTCTCTCTCTCTCTGAGTAAGCTTAGCCAAAAACTGCTTACTTTAGGTTCAATTCTCTAAGCATGAAGATGAGCTGAGTGCCACTCAACTTCCTGATGCCAAAAAAGAGAGATCGATCGGTCTTGAATAATTCCCAATTGAAGATTCCTCGATCAGAAAATAATCAACACCACCCCCCCCCACAACCCCGCCTCCCATTTCTCCCTTCCGCTTGTCACCAACCATTCAAACTCCAATTAAAAATTACACGGAAAGAATTAAAATATTGGCAAATTTTTCGACAGAACTTCTCCCGGATATGATTGTATTTCTAGCTGTGGCGGCTTCGTCAATCTTTTTTTAATTTAAAATAAAAAAAACGGTAAGACAAATATTAATTAATGATCCACACCCACTTCTGGACCAGCAGTGGTTTTGCTCATCTCCCGAAACCTCGTGTCCTCCATGTATTGCAAAACAGCCTCTTTGAAATTAAACATAACAGACTGGTTTCGCCTAATAATGCTAATGAGCGTTGTAGTAATTATCATAGGGTGTTAGCCACCGGACAACAATTACTGGTCTCGTTACAGAACAGTTCCTGCGACTCCTCTCTATATGGAGTTCTTTACATGACATGACATACCAAGAGAATTTAATGGACTAACTAGACTAAACCAGTACAGGAATAATAATGCAAACGACAGGTACCATTAGTAGCAGTGGTAGTAGTTTGTTTTACGCGAACAATAATTATATATAATAATTAAAAATGAACAGGGTCGTCTTATTTTTAAAAGTTTGCTAGAAACGTTTTCCTCTTCCTCATGTTCACAAGTTTGAATGAGTCGTTGGGTGAATTTCGCTGTAAGGTAAACGGATAGGTTAGGTTTTTTCATATATATTTACTTACACAGATTTATGATTGATCGTGCACAAGTTGAAGAGTTAATGCAAATCTGAGACTACTAATGACAGTGCGAAGAGTGGCTGACCAAGAATCTCTGAATGATGGAAAAGTAACTCCAAGGGCATAACATTACTTAGAATGCCAAAAAGGTAATGGTAAGACTCGGATTGGGAACTTAAGAAAGGGTTATATGGGAAGAGCATTGTGGATTTAGACACTGAAGAGGATGTGTGGATCAAGTGGCTGTAACAGCTGTGTGAGAAACAGATCGAGATGCCGTGTGGTTAATGTTGCGGATATACCGAGTACAAAGTAATGTTTTTAGCAACCGGTTTTTATGAAGAAGCGAAGTGATTCTAATACTTTACATAGATGGGAGAATTTTTTTTTTTATAATCTAGTTACGCAATGAGAAGTATCAAGTCTCCAAGGCTGTTTAATCGTTTACCAGTGGATTGAGGGATAGCTGAGGTCTTGAAATTGTGTAGTTCTCATTGGCGATGAGTGATTTTGGCAGTGATCAAAAGCAGAGAAAACAGAAATGTGAAGTGAAAGAATGGAATTAGCTGATTCATCAATGTATTTAACAGTAAATTCGAATAATGTTAGAAGAAATAAAAAATCGATCACAAATCGCAGAACATATGAATCAAGGATAATAACAAGACCTCTGCGAAAGATTTGGTAGGCAAGTGTTTTAATGCAAAATTAATAAGAAAGGACTATCTGGTCAGTTCTCCTGTAAGACAGTGAGCTGTGGATGCAGAACATGAATGAATGACATAAGCGGGTCGGCGTTTAGAAAAACTGACCGTTACCTGCAGAGTAAGAAATGAAAAATATATTTATATAACACCTTTGTTTATACAACGATCTTAACTACGGTGGAAAGTAGGATTTGTGAATAATGTGGGAAGAGTTGAAACTGAAGGACTAAAATATTTCGTTTGCGGAGGAGTAAGCACAAGATGTATGTCAGTCGCACTGTGTGCGCAATGGGGAAGAGGGAAGTGGGAGGCTGTTGACTCAATTCTGAGAAACCTTCCACGTGGACATATGATGTAGCTTTTGCCGGGAATGTTTTATACATGGGAAGTTCATAGTTTATTTGGCAGTTAAGGAATGATGTGGTAGCATCACACAAACACACACACACACACACACACACACACACACACACATATATATATATATATATATATATATATATATATATATATATATATATATATATATATATATTATATAGTGTGTGTACGCATGTGTGTTTGTGCGTGTGCGAGCTAACAAAACATTTCAGTAGCACTGAAACTTCTCATGGTTGAATTTAAAACAATATGTATATGCATGAGAAGGGGCTCTATGGAAATTCCTACCGACAGGATTACAGAAAATACTGCATAACATCTCAAATTATGTCTCGTGAGAACGGGTGAATTTTCGCAAAATGGAACATAGACGAGAGATTTCTACGTTGAAATCTGATATTGCAAGTCCTAGAAAGGACAGTGGTCATTGCCAGGCACAACTGCATTACTAAACGCATCTCGTCGGTCTCATGTGGTCCCGATGTCTTTTTCCTTAATGGAAGATCGGCACTCCTTTCACAAGTGTTCTTACGAAATTTGTGTATATTCTCCCATTCATTGGCTGCTTCGATTACGCGGCATCTTAACTAACCACTAATGTGCTTTGGTCACTTGTACTTACACCACATTGTT
Organism: Macrobrachium rosenbergii; assembly: GCF_040412425.1. Lineage (NCBI taxonomy): Eukaryota > Metazoa > Arthropoda > Malacostraca > Decapoda > Palaemonidae > Macrobrachium > Macrobrachium rosenbergii. Next base: position 24,313,253 of record NC_089751.1, on the reverse strand, counting down.
AATTTGTGAGCTGTGAGGGTGGTTGCCAAAACAACAGCAACGCCTGAGTGACTGTGACATGCTGCCAGTCAAATTACCTGAAAACAACGACCGCGTTATAACCATAACGATCACACAAGTGTATTATCTATTTTTGTTACTCTCATCGAAGCGCATCAAAACGTTTTCTGGCGAAGTCTGTAAGATTTTCCAACAGCGTTGCTCAATACAAACTTATTCCAGATGTCTTTTCTTATTTTCAGTGTTCTTATGCGTTTGTTTCCGACTATACTCATTTAAGCGCATGATAGTTCGAATCAAAACGTCCCCTCCGTTTCTTTGTTAGCTAGAAACTACACATTTTTGGGTACACTTTACAAAAAGGTCAGCAAAAAAAAAAAAAAAAAAACTTGACAGAAAACAGTATGGCAAATTTCTCTCTTTAGGTGCCAAAAATGGACAAATCCATCGATGAAATTTGTCATAAATCACATCTTCGCAATTCACAAAATCACAAAAACATGCAACCTAATCAGACGTTGCTGGTTAATGATTACGATCGGATTACAAACTCACAGACGTCAGAGCTCTAACAATAATAATAGTAATAACAATAAACACAAGAGGGCCAATACATACACTTAAAATTACACTGCTTTATTATATTTATCACTTGCCAACTTTTTATGCTCATTTTCCTCTTGCTCACTCATCCGTCCTCCTGTACACCTGTAAATAGCCTCCATTTCTGTCTTACAACTGCACCTCAAATACTTTTTTTTTTTTTACTAAACCTGCTACTTTCTCAACCCACAACCTAGTATATTTCCCTATTCTCATCCTTAATGATAACAAATACTCCTTGCAGACTCCATATTGAATGTTTTCTGTACAACTGTCGTAAGCGCAATGGCTCTGCAGCTACCGAGCTGTCGGGTCACTTTTCTGGGCTAACTTTTACTATGACTAACTGCCCTAATCATTAGGCTTTGTTTACGCTAACCATATTCTTCACAACAGTCTAGTCGGAGTGGGTGGTGTAATTCCAGTTTCAACTAAAATCATATATATTTTTTGTTTACTTCCCAAGTGTTTTAATTGTTGATTCCATCTCAAAAACAATTAACTAATTTACATAAAAAATTAGGTCGTCTTTAGCAAATTATCCCCTTCATATCTCAAATTCATGACCATACAAAAATGTTCAGCCCAAATTGTCTTTTTCCTCCTCCTGGTGTCATTAATGAATTCAACTGAAAGGAATATAAGTATCTAAATGTGGCCACGACTAAAACTATAGGATTTATTATTATTATTATTATTATTATTATTATTATTATTATTATTCTTATTATTCTCATTATTATTATTATTGAGGAGGGTAACACCTCGAGCTGTGCTCTCCGAGGCCAAAAGGCCACACACACACACACACACACACACACACACACACACACACACACACACACACACACACACACACACACACACACACACACACACACACACACACACTATGCATAGATAAAATTTTTCATGCCTTTTCATTGTTACAGTGGGTGGCATCGGAAGGTGTTACCCTTCTTGCCTCTTTTGAGATGATTTTTCTATGGATTGTCCTGCCCCATGGATGTTCAAGGCGCTTATGTGCCCCAATTACAGATCAGATACCATGTTTGCTGATCGTATGACCAGCATGTACTTAGCAATAATCAAGTATGCAAACATAATAACTCTACCCGCAGACTGGGATAAATTATAATGATAAAGATACTGATTACTAATATACTTTATTTTATGTTTCAGACATCATCTTGGCCGAAGAGTGAGGAAACCCAGATAAGCATTTAGGGCACCAAAAGAGGAACAGCAATAATGATTTTCAGTTCCTGTTTTTGCTAGTCAAATCACAAACACACAAACTCTCACACCGTAGCCACCCCCTCCTTAAATAACCTCAAGTTACGAAACTGACTATCTTCAGTAAAAGTGACTTTAATATGAATTCAGGAATGTTTTAGATAATAACAATGTTTTACCATAGCACTGGATTCATCTGATGCACAGTGTTGCATTAGAAAGAAAAATTAAACATTCCCTCGTGAACAGCAAAGACATCGATCACCCTTACCAAGAATGAGGCTTGAGAGCATTCTATGCCTCCAGTACATCAAGAGCATGAAAAGTAAAACATTCTTTCCGAAACCCGCTGGAGGAGGAGGTGGAGGGGGAGTGGGCGGGGGCAAGGGAGAAGAAAGGCCAGGAGGAAGGGGAGAAGAAGCATGTCCAAGAATCGGAGAGGAAAAATCTAATAACACTAAAGAAAGGTCAGTAAAACGTTTCATTTCAAACATTTTCTTAATGTACTTGAATATGCCCTTTGTTGATTTTCCTTTAATGTACAAGAAAATGTGGAAATCACTACAAAATCAAGAGCAATATTATATATATATATATATATATATATATATATATATATATATATATATATATATATATATATATATATATATATATATATATATATATATATATATATATATATATATATACACACACACACACACACACACACACACACACACATACTGTATATATTTTCACAAAGTGTACCAAGTACCTGGTTATTACACTACTAGTCCCAAAATCCAAAAATTTACCTCGCTTCAGCCAGATACCTGAACCCTCATAACAATAAAATCAGGACTGGGCACACTAAAGGTAACCGTGATTCCCTAAAACTTACTTATCACCTGAAAAATCAAAAATCAAACTTAAGTTTATCAAGATATGTGTGAGGTATTAAATATACTAGAGGAAAAGGGCATCACTCCATCAAACAACCATAATTGTTTCCCTGGTCTTAATTCACTTCAGTAAAACTAAAATGAACAAAACATATTTATCACTTTGCCTTATGCACACACACATACCCTATTCACTGGTGGGCAGCAAATGAAACATTGTTTAAGAACTTTACATACAAAAATTTACTTTTAACTTTATAATTCACAATATGAAAAATTTACCATTACTTGAAAACACAAGAATTTAATTCATTCTTAAACAAGATTAATTCACAAAACTTTAATTTATCAAGAAATTACATTAACTAAGCAAAATTTAAACTATTAAGAATTACTCAAGATTTGAAAAGGAAATCTTAACAAATGAAAATCAAGTATGCAATGTTAAAGTATCAAAAATAAGTAAAATGTTAAGTAAATAAATGTTAAATCACCAGCACAAAAGTTTGGGTAAAACTATCAAATTGCAAACATAAAAAACATACAAAAAATGCACAAAACAAGAACACAAAAAATGCACAAAAGATTTATCAACAATAATTTCACTAAGGCAAAATCTCCCTAATATTTCTTATTTTACCACGGTAATAATAAGTAAAAAACCACTTTACCTTACACAAGCTTGTGGGAACCTTTGTAAAATTCACAAAAACACACTTTCCATGAGGTGCCTGTTACACTTCTAACACACTTTTCTCATAATCAGATCTCAAGAGAGAATAGTGTTCCTAGTGACCACAAAAACTTATGTTATAAATTTTACTCTCTTCTGAAGAGAGAGAGAGAGAGAGAGAGAGAGAGAGAGAGAGAGAGAGAGAGAGAGAGAGAGAGAGAGAGACCAACCAAGTAACTCCTACAAGGTCTCTTACAATAATGAAGGCCTCCCAGATTCTGCTATGAGAAGTAACCTATGTTGCCACTAAGACATTTTTGGGAAACACCCCAGGAATCTTCCCTAAAGGGGAAAAAAATAACAAGGGAAATTTCCCTGGAAGGTAAAAGTCACAAGGGCCAGTTGGGCTCTTTAGCCTGTCATCGCATATCTGTTTAATTGACAAGGGATTTCCTGCCTGCACACTTGTTCAAACAACAAGCTTTTGGAGCCAACCACTGTTATCTAAACCTGTCATCCCATATCTCTTTTTAATGACATTTCAAGTAGATAAGGAAACAAACCTTCGCAAAAGGTATTTTTACCCTCGCCTCGGTCCACAAATATTATCTAGACCTGTCACCTTATCTCTCTTTTGATAACAGCTCAAGTGGTTTGGGCACGATCCTTCGAAAAAGTGGGGATTATCCTGGTTGAACGCCTGACACCTGGGTAAACATTAACCTACCAGCTGTGTAAACATGACCCTTACAGCAAAATGTTTTATCTCTAAAATCACACGGTCAAACTAACCCTTTTAAGATCTGAGATTTGATATTTCAACACAACACATGATAAATATAAGAGAAAATACAGAGAACACATATATTACAAAGCCACATCATTAAAATACTTGTGCGTATGTATATATATATATATATATATATATATATATATATATATATATATATATATATATATATATATATAATACCAACATTCGTTACCCATTACATAAACGTTGCGGCTTGTTTGTAAAGCTTTTTGGTTGGTACAAATCAAACCCACTTACAGAAAATTACTTAATATTCCCCTTGTGCTGGCAAACTGCTGTCACTAAAATATTTGCCTTTAATACTTGGACAATGAGTAACTGCCCTTAATCTATCAAAACTATTAAAAAATTCATGCACTGAGCCAATGCAGATCAACCTTTAACTGTGGATATGCATTGAACTACTGAGAATGGATATAAAAATAAGTCAGGGTTGTACATTTCCACGAGGTTGGCTTTTCTAATTATGACAATAATTAATTTGGCTTAAAAAGGACGTTATAGTTCCTAAAATAAACTGGAACTTGTAAGAATAGTCACCCACAGCAGTGACAAGAGACTTGTGGGATGCCTGTACGGGTATTTGTAGTGTAGCTTCTTGGGTAAATTTTACATTACACCATAATTTTATTCCAGAGTTGAAGATATAATTTTCTTATGTTCAACTGTGTTTTGAATATTTGTCATTCATTTTGATAACAAATTAATAGTTTTAGAGAGACTGGGATCCCCTTATATCCTACAACAAAGGGGGACCACATTGAGAAAGGGTCTGAGAAAATAAAATGAGAAATACAGGGATGTATTCTACCATGAACTACGGTGCTGAGTCCTTACTTGACCGGAGAGCATTTCGCCCTATTTGGACCCCTGCCTTGGACTTAACCTAACCCAAGGGAATGTAAATTTAATGTAACATGAAGAGATATTCATCTCAATATCCAGGGAGTGAGAAAGTGCTTAAATATAGGGGTGCATGGCTCAGTGTGTATGAGAACTGACTCGCTGCTGATGAGCCGCCTCCATAGGGATTCATCCATATTTCAGCAGTTAAAACTTGACCAATGGATAAGGGGGATAATATAAATATAAATATAAATATTTATATAATATATATTATATATATTATATATATATATATATATATATATATATATATATATATATATATATATATATATATATATATATATATATATATATATATATATATATATATATATATATATATATATATATATATATATATATATATATATATATATATATATATATATATATATATATATTTCTGGGCTTTGACCTGTGTCAGCCGTGAAATTGCCACTTAGCACACATTTCTAGGTAAATTCATTGCTAAACATACCAGAGAAAAACTAAATGCAATGCTGGGGTTACTACCCCCAGTGCGAGCTCCATAAAATGGAGTCGAGTGTATAGGGAAAGGGTGAGTGTTGTCACTACCACAGGCCTCTGCCCTGTAGATATTCCCAATCTCAAAATCCCCCAGAGCGAGGTGCCGTAACAACGCCCGCACCAGCTCCCCGACTACCAACAACTCAGCCACCATATTGGCATTCCATTTTGGCACGCGTCAATGCCTTGTTGTTGTTCTCTTTGGTGTGCTTTTTTGGACCTTTTTCTGTGCGACATTATGTCTTCCAGCCAGGATGTTTCTTCACCTAAGTTGAGTACCATCTCCCGTTTGTTTTTTAGGCAGCTGAGGCTCCTTATTTACCGTCTAATTCAATAATTAGGGGGTTGAATATAACGCCGGTCTCAGCCGCCTTGCTTTCGACCTCACGCGACCTTCAGTCTTTGTGTGGTTTACGGTGGGACTTTCCCCCCCTTTTCATATGATATATGTTTTTATGTGTGTTTTACATAATTTCATATTTACTCCTCG
>NC_089751.1:24219634-24304634 GCF_040412425.1 Macrobrachium rosenbergii | reverse complement strand
GACCATGTATCTTCTGGCCACCCCATACCTGAAGCCACTTTTTCAAAGTTATCAAAAAACTCATCTGGAACTACTTCTGTAAACTTTGGAATTAACTTCTGCACTCTTACTACATCAAACACAGGCTCTTGAGTACCTTGGATAGGGTTAGACAGTGTCACAGGTAACTTGGAGCGAGCTTCTATCAATTTAATCTCTTTCATATCTTGTTTTTTCTCTTTCCTCTTTTGCTCTTTCTCTTTCTTCTTCTACTGCTTTTTCTTCTCTTTCTTTTCTTTCTCTTTTCTCTCTTGCCTCTCTTTATTCTTCTGCTTCTCTCTCTCTTTTCTCTCTGTCTTCTCTTTCTCTTTCTGCCAGCATTCTCAGCTTAATCAAACTTTCTTCTCTTTCCTCTTTCTTTTTCTGCTTGCATTTTCAGCTTAACCAAGCTTTCTCCCGCTTCTATGCATCTAAGCTCTACTTCTGCATCATTTTTTCTTTTGCTCTTGCTTATCTATAAATTTGGCCTCAGTTGCATTCAACAATTCTTGTGCCTCTCCAAACTCTTCATCTATTTTACCAGAGTCCATCAATGCTTGGATTGCAATACATCTGATATGTGCCGTAATCATACCACTAGACACATTAACCACCCCCTCCCCCCTTGCCACTGCTAAAGCAGTCCATTGTGCCTTAGTCAGGTTGGCTTTATGTAATCTTGGATGGATGGAGCTGCTAAAAACATATGAACATTGAACATTGCTATCAGCCCAGCAGAGTTCCAGAAGACTGCCTCTTAAGGAAACAAATTGCCATCTAGTGTGATGCTTATCTATGGGACCATTCTTAAACTATTGGAATCCTGTTTGAAAGGTAACCTGTGTTTTTATGGACTTTATTCATTGATCTGAGTATCATGCCAAGGATCTTGACTTTTCATTTTCATTTTTCCCTTGAAGTTCAAGATCCCAAGTACTGTATATTATTAATAAACATGTAATTCTCCACAGATCGACAAACTGCCTGTTCAAAGCAAGCATGCATGTCGTAAGCCTGGTTGAAAAGGGTTGTGGAAACTGGGGAGCACAAGTATCCTCTCATCCAGTGAAGGTATCCTGCATCTGCCTCCTCCTGGTCTCACTCTTCTCTGTTGGGCTGTTCAAGATCAACCAAGAATTACGTCCATATAGGTTATGGATCTCTCACCAATCTGAATTTGCAAAGGTAGGTAATATCACAGAGCCTTAAATTTTAATGTGCTGCAGTAGGTTATATGAAGTTCTTAAAGCCTCTGAGCTTCAGACAGCAACACCTACATTAACTTCCTGTCATAATAAGTAGATATCAAATTGTGTTTATCATATAAGAAGAACATGAAACTGCATTCAAGTGAATCTCTTGGGTAAGGACCTGAACTAACTTTGTTGCTGATATTTTTGACACAAAATATTACAACATATTAAGATTTCAATAAACCATTAAAGCTTCCAATTCACTCTACCTAAAAGTGATCAAAGTGTTACAAAACCCACTGATCAAGAGTGGGTGAGTGCATGTCTCTTGTTTCCAAGAACTGCATTCTTTTTTTACCCTCACACTGTATGGCTCATATGATCGTCGTATTGTAATGAAATGTTTTATCTAAAAAAACAAGGAAAGCTTAAATCCTTAAAAGCTACATTAAAATGTCAAGAATTATAATGATGAAGTAACTATGAAAGGATATCAGAGGAGAATGCTGTAGAAGCCAGATTAAAATCTCCTACAGCAGAGAAGTACAGGAATCAATTAGAGTAGAAGTGTAGAACAGAAACTTTTTCAACTTGATTACTTAAGAAATTTTCCAACAATCCAATTCCACATCCATATTGGTCTTTACTTTGTACCGAATACACTTAGCAAACACAGGTAGCCTGATGCAAAACTCATAATGATAAATATTATTAGGTCCACATTCTATTGATGCAACCTAACTGGAATTCACCTCACATAAATATCTTTCAGGCACTGTAAGTCTAGCTGACATTCCTGTAATATATTCAGCTATTGCCATCCACAGAACAAAAACTATAATATAAAAATGAAAGTATTTTCTATGACACACAAGTCTTCATGTTATAATGTCTGTTCAGCTGTAAAAAATTACTCCTTTCCAGATTAGAAAAAAATAAAAATTATAATGTAGTTCCTAAAGTTATTTGCATTCCAAGTATAACAAAGAACTTGGAAAACTAAAGAAGTGTTGAAGAAAAAGCATGTCAGACAACTAGGGTTCTAACTATGTCACCACCAATAGTATGTTGTTATCCTCACTGCAATAAATAAAACAATGGTATTGTATTTTGAATATTGGAATTGTTAATTTGTTCATAAAACAAAAATTATACTTGCTATAACCCTGATAATAGCACTAAATACACATTTCAGGTAAACGAATGGAAAACTGAGAACTTCCCAAATGAGTATCGTCAGCATGTTGCTCTGTGGGAGGCAGAGAATATCCTAACAGCAAGCGCAATCCAACAAATATGGAAGCTTCACAGGAAAATATTGGACATATCAGTCACAGTGAAGGGAGAAACATTCAAGTGGGATGATATATGTACTCGTGTGCCATCTTTACTTAGTAATGAAAATACTTCTCAGGAATCCCAAACAAGTGATTATGATTATACAGACAAGTTAAATATTACTTGGTCACCCTTAAACTGGACCAGTTATGACTGGCTTGAAATTACAAACACAACAGACATGTGGAATGACTATGATTATGGAGAACAATGGGCGAATGAATCCCCAACCAACATTTACTTGTCTGCAGAGGAAGCACAGATGGTGGAAGCTGTATCTCAAAATACAATACAAACCGTGCAAGAGGATTACAGCCTAATCCTACCAAGAACTGATTACTGTGACCTGCTTGAATCAAAGCCAAGTATCTGCTATGAGACAAGCCTTTTGGAAATTTGGGGTTATAACAATGATGCCATCATTAAGCTCACAGACGAAAAAGTTGTGAAGGACGTCAACGAAGCTTTTATGAGCAATGTCTTTGGCTATCCAACCAAGTTTGATAAATACCTTGGGGGTATCCAGCGGGGTCAGAATAACACCATCATAGCAGCCAGAGCGACAATGCATACTTGGATAACCAAAATACAAAAAAACAAGACAAATGTAGTAGACCTTGGAACTGGAGATATTGTGGATGAGGGAGGGATGGCCTGGGAAATGGCACTTGTAGAAGAGGCAAGGTCATTTGTGGCACCAGGTATGAGATTACATATCCATGCTGCTCACAGCTTTGGAAAAGTCAGTGCTGAAACTATAAAAAATGATATAAAGTGGGTAGTGTGTGGATGGATGGTGCTAGTAATCTATGTACTAGTTACTCTTGGCTGTCCTGGGCCTGCCATTGTGGGCCTTGTATGTATTGCTGCAGCTGTTGCAGCAACTTTTGGTTTGTGCTCAATTATTGGGGTACCATATGGTCCAATCAACTCAGTACTGCCTGTATTACTCATAGCCCTTGGAGTTGATGATATGTATGTTATAGTTGCATCCTGGAAAGCTGCTGGTAACAAAGACTCCTTAAAATCAAAAGCAAGAGATGCACTAAGGCATGCAGGTGTAGCTGTTACTGTCACATCATTAACAGATGCTGTGGCCTTCTTGATTGGAGCAACTACACAGGTTCCTGCTCTTTGCTGGTTTTGTATCTATGCTGCCATTGGGGTGTTTATTGTTTACTGTTTGCAGTGTACTGTATTTGTAGCAGCACTTGCCATTAACCAAAAATACCAAGATTCTAAGAAACCTAACTGTTACAAACTCCCAAGAATTACAAACTGGTCAGTTTCTGGGGCAATGAAAGGGTATGCCACATGTTTAGTAAAAACCCCAGCACAAGTGGCAATAATAATAGTAGCCACCCTTATGTTAGGAGTGGGTGCGTGGGGTGCAATAAGCCTTCGCCAAGAATTTAGTCCTATTTGGTTTTTACCAAGATCCTCTTATTTGTACAATTGGTTTACATTCATGAATTCCCATTTCCCAAATGATGGTGAGCCGGGAAGTGTGTATTTCTCAAATGTCTCACTACCAGATGAAATGCCAGCATTACGGAAATTAGCAGCATCCCTAAGGGACTCACCCTACATTACTCAAGTTAATGCATGGTTTAACATTTTTGATGTTTACATGCTAGAATATAGGAAGTACATCCAGGTTAATTTGACATCTGAAACAATGCATGATGTCCTCAGCCTCTTTTTAAATTCTAAGAGTGGTGCACAATTCAAGAATCATTTTCTGTTTGATGGAGACTTACACTGCAATGAGCCTGCTCCTCAATTTAAAGCTTTCAAAATTGACTTTACATATGCTAGACTAAAGCAAAGATCAGACCAACAAGCAGCAATGAACAGTATTAGAAAAATTGTGGCTGCTGCAAATATATCTGAGTATCATGCAGTATGGGCACATGTATACAGTCAGTGGGAAACAGACTCAACATTAGCAGCTGAACTCTGGCGGAATTTGAGTGTAGTAGTAGTTGTTGTTGCAACCATGACTCTCCTCCTACTGGCAGCATTTCGAGCTGCATTTCTAGTCTTGCTAAGTGTACTTGCCACACTTTTGGATGTGATGGCACTCATGCATATCTGTGGTCTTACTATTGATACAGTCAGCTGCATAGCTTTAGTATTAGCAATAGGAATTTGTGTTGATTATTCAGCTCATGTAGCCCATGCTTTCCTCACTGTGACAGGAAGCAAGAAAGAACGTGTTCTAGATACCATTGCACAAGTAGGACCTGCAGTATTACATGGAGGCACTTCAACACTTGTTGCCTTCCTCCTCCTTGCACCTGCTGATTCACATCTGTTTTTGTCTTTCTTCCAAATCTTTACAAGTGTGTCAGCTTTTGGCCTCTTCCATGGGCTTGTTCTTTTGCCGGTTCTGTTGTCACTCATAGGTCCTGAGCCATACCCCCACCACCTTGAGCAATGCCCTTCCTTGATGAATGTTACAACAAAAATAGACAAGGACCCAAAAGAGACATGCTACAATAAAACTCCAGCTGATGAATCTTTGAAATTACAAAATACAAAAAATGATCATACACAAAGAAATAGCATCGATAAAAAAACAATAGCCAAAGATGTACAAAGGCTTGGAGCACTAAACCACAAAAGGTCAAAGAGCTCCTCCAGAACAATGGACCCTGAGCACCAGTCTGCAGCAATAACAGAATCGGAAAAGTCTTTGCAAAATAGTAAACAAGTAGCAAAAAGGTTAACTATGTGAATACATTTGAATAGTAGATTAAAACAAGACAGTTATGTGCACTAAATTATACTGCTGTAAGTATATTCATCTGACAATCTGGGTGATGCTCTGGTGAACTGTTTCCAAGAGAGAAGTATTTAAGACAAACTTTTTGAGTCACAAGAAACTTCAGTAGTATGTTGAAATAACCATAACAATAAATATCAGGTTTTACTGATGTCTGTATTTTATTTGTGAAGTGACTGAAAAGAAATGTTTGTTGCAGTCAATATGTTACAAAGTGTACAATGATGCAAAAATCTCCCCATTTTAGCTATAAATTTACCTACTTGTACTGAAATTTATAGTATGTAAATAGACCTGTCAAAGAGCACTGTCTATAGTATCAAAGAAAATGTGATAAGGCATTATGTTAAACAATTTGACTAGTCAAGACATATGTTGTTAGAAGTTGATTTCTTTAATACTTCATGTTCTGTGCAATGTTGATAATTAAATATCAACTGTGCAGTTTTAAAGACTGATGTGATATGCCTAAGTGTGTACTGGTTGCTTACCAAAGTGTATTTGATGTAAGAGTAATAATTAGTTGTTCACATTAGTTGTTTATCATTACTGGTTCTGCAGAATAAAAATATGAATTTATAAACATTTCCTCTTTCATTAGTTTCTTATATCTATACCTCTTGAATTTTTCCTTTCACATCATTAATTCAAGACTGAATACAGTACTACAGTATATGACTGGACGAATGGGTTCTATTTGTTTTATACTGTCACAAGAAACTCCATATGAAATGGCAAGACATCTATCAGCAAATACTATATTCCTTTCTACGTATTCTACTTCATTAGACTGGGGAATCAATTACTGTACTTCTTTCCAAATTTACTGCACTTTATGTGAATTTCTCCTGCCATAGAAATCTATTGAATCTGCCACTTTCTAAACTTACTGTGCTTTATGCCAGCTTCTAATACAAGTCAGGAGTTTCAAGATAATGAAAACTTAGATCTGAAATAATTATATTAACAGAGAAAAGTAAATATTTACATATAGGTTCCAGAAAAGTGGTACAATGAATGAAATGTTAAATTTCTCCAGAAAACATGAGTACCTGATATACCTCACCAAACTTTCTTGTGACTCAAAGGAATTTGGGCTGAACACTGCAGCACCAAAGTTACCTATATACCACTGCATCCTCATAATCACCACTGCAAATGTATTTTCAACACTACAGCATTTACATTAGTGTGATGCATTTAAGTACAGTACTCAAAAATTGGGGATTGGGTATAATAACACCAATCATGATGGCTAATACACCCCTGTATTATTAACCAAACATTCAGACTACTGTATTGTATTTGGGAATTTTATTGTTTTCTCTACCTCAGTTATTCAGTATTATGACATTCTATTTAGTGCCATGAATTTCAACAGTAACAATGTTGACCCTTAAGGAAGAGTGACAAGGCAGAGACAGGTTTGTTGAAACACCAAGTAAATAATGTTACAGATATACTGTACATTCTTACTTTACCGCTAATAAAGTTTTCTTTTAATATTAGATGTTTTAGTTCTACCTAACACCTGACCATCATTACAATTAACATTACAAACAAACTTTTTTCCTAATAACTATAATGGTTACAGAATAGAATATAGAAATTTATGCCAGAGGCCAAGTGGTGGGACCTATGAGGTCATTCAGCGCTGAAACAGAAATTGACACTAAAAAGGTTTGAAAAGTGCAACAGGAGGAAAACGTTGCAGTTGCACCAAGAATCCACTGATAGGAGAGGGTGAAAAGTAAGACGGAAGTAAGAGAATATGAACAGAGGTACAGTAACAGGAATGAAAGGGTTGCAACTAGGGGCCAGAGAGATGCTACAAAGAACACCAAGTAATGCCTACAATGCACCACACGAGGTGCACTATAGTACTAACCCCCTACGCCCTACGGGGATTATTGTTACATAATTTTATTCCAATTTTAGTTACTGTCCACAATTAATCAATATACTGTACAATAAACAATTTTGTTTAAATGATTTGGGATAAAATAACATCATCTTAATAGGAAGAAGATTATACTGTAGTTCTTTTGGTATAAATTCCATTAAAAATATTACTAAAAATTTTCATTGAGTAGCCAAGGAACCTTGTGAACAAACTTTATTTTTTTAGTCCATAGCAACAAACCTTAAATAGGGTAGGCAGAGCACATGAACTTGCAGCAGTCTGGGGTCACAGGGGCCAAAGAGATTAATTGAGAAGGAGAGTACCTCTTTCTGAAATGAACAACTGGTGCCTCTCCAACCAAGGAATTTGTGTCACTAGAAGGTGACACAAAAAGTGAGGGAGATGAGCTAATATAAGACCTTTTCTGTGGGGGCCTGGAACTGAAGGAAGCTACTAATAGATATTTTATTTCAAGCTCCAGGAGTAGCGTGATACAATCAAAAGACAAATCTTATCTGGCCAAGTCATCAAATCTATGACTTCTATGGCACTCAAGAAATCTTGGGGAATGGTGCCTACTTGAAAAATGAGACTTGGAAGAACATGATTCCTTATAAGAATCCTTAAAGATACTGTGAGCTGGCAGTGTGAACCTCTGCCTCCTTAAAAACTGCTGATACAATACTTAGTGAGAGAGGCAACCTATGAGGGGGCAGAGGGAGGAGGAATATCTTAAACCCTAGGAAGGCATGTCAGCAGCAGACTTGTTGGAACAGTAACTGGAAGATGAGGAGTTCTAAAAGATCCATCCACTGAGGGGCCCACCTGGGCTCAGGGGCATACAAACCATCAGATCAAAAGATTAGTAATGAATGAGGTACTGAAGTCACAATCACTGTTGCCAAAGGCAAACTGGTTGAGAAAGCAGTTACAGGAGGAAGGGAGGCCTAACAACAGCCCTGGCTTCATTCAAGCACCAGGGGACAGGGCTGAACAGAAATAAAAATAACAGCAGACTATGCAGACACAGCAGGAGCATGAAACTCAATCTCTGATACTGGAAAAGTCAGCACTACTGCAGATTTAAGAGCAGCAGTCATGGTATATGGCTGAATGGTAGACTAGGAAGAATACAAGCAGAGATATACAGTAACCAAAGTAGTAGAGAAGGCAAAAGCAGGAGTCATAGCTAAAGATGTTAGCAGCAAAACTGCTTGAGCCATCAAGGTCACAGGCACTGCAGATGATGTAGGAGTGTTCACTGAGGCAGTGGGCAAACTCAACCAACCTAAAAACTTGTACCAGTAAAAAAAAAAAAAGAAACACACAATAAAGAACTGGAAAGAGGAATTTGAAAAAAAATCGTTGCTTAAGATGTTTCTGCATCGAAAAGGCAGGATGGCCAGAAGAAGGCATTATAAGAGCAGTAGTCTAAGCAAATGGAACTGGCAGGACAGGTAAAAGGGCAGAGGTGACCAGACGGGAGTAGCAAGCCAAGCAATAGGCATTACTGGCGAGACAACACATTTTAGCAACAAGTGGAAAGGTAGCAGTCTAGCCACCCATACCCAGAGAATCACAACCAAAGGGAAGGTCTCGTGAGCAACTTGCTGAGTAGTAGAGTTGCACACTGCCAAGAAAAATACTCTTTAACTCTGACTCAAGATGAAAGAATTTTGGAACTGACAACAGCAAAACGCTAATGCCATCTAAGCAGAGATAGCAGCAGCTTGTTTCTCTTCCCTTGACCAATATTTTCTCTTTAAAAAGCTGGTCCATAATCTGTCTAACCAAGAGCAGCATGCAGCACATATCACATGTGTGCTCCACAGCACAGGCCTCAATAAGCAATACAGGCAGTCTCCGGTTATCAGCGGGGGTTCCGTTCTGACAGCGTGATGATAACTGAAAATCACCGATAACCGAAAATCGCCAATTTTCGGTAACTGGCACCCCTGTTAGGTATGTATTGGCACCAATACCCAACCATCGGCGCCGATAAGCGGATATCTGTGATTTTTGTCACTAGACAAGCACTGTAAAACCAGATCGCCGATAACCGGGGACTGCCTACAAGGAAATGAGCAACTGTGTCTAGCAAAGACATAAAAGCAAGGCAAATTTTACCTAATACGTAGTCCCTAAGAAAGTTATAGAGGGATGAAGAAATTTGTTTTTATTTAGCATTTCCCAATGTTTTGTGAGAGAGAGAGAGAGAGAGAGAGAGAGAGAGAGAGAGAGAGAGAGAGAGTGTAATTGTCGTTGTGAGTGGTTCGGTTGTTGGAGTTCGTTTTACGGCACCGTCTGTCTGTCTGTCGGTCTGTCGGGAGTTTTTCGGTTTTGGGGAAGTCTTGGGCAGTTGAGGTCCAACCTTGAAAGTGAACGGGGAGTTCATCTGTTTTTTTTTTGTTTTGGATACCGGTACCGATATTGATGGTGCATGTGTCTCTTTTTTTTTCGTTCGTTGTTGGTGGAGGGTTTGTTTGCAATTTTGTTTTGTGGTTTTGTGTGCTGTGATTGGCGACCGTGGACCTTTACCCATCTCCAGCAACCGAAGATCAGGGTGAGTGTTGTTTTGTTTGTGGGTTAGAATTCCGCCACATAATATTTGGCGCCCAACGTGGGGCAGCTGGTATTGCAGCTGCAATTCAGATTGGTGGCTGGTAGTGTGACTGAAGAGAAGGATGGAAGAGGAACTGGTGAGGTTGAGAGAGGAGAATACGTGGTTGAGGGGTGAGAATGAGAGATTGAGGAGTCAGTTGGAGGAGATGGGGGGAATGCTAAGAAGTGCGAAAGAAGAAATGAAAGGGGAGATGAAAGAGTCAGAAGAGAGAATGGAAGAAGAAGGTGGATAAAAAGTTGGAGGGAATGATGAAAAGTGTGGAAGAAATGATGAAAGGTAGGTTCAAGGGTGGTTTTGGAGAAGGGGCTGTTGGAGGCAGGTCCTCTGGAACGTGTGAAGGGGCAAGAGAGAAAGAAAAGGAGGAAGAAGTGAATGGAAGCGTGAGTGATGAAAGTGATGTGGAAATAAGAAGAAACGAGAGAATGAAAGGCAGGGTAAGGAAAAGGGAATGAAAAGCAAGGGAAGGAACGGAGGAAAGTAAGGATAAGTCAGGGAAGAAAAAGGGAAGAAGGGAAAGGGAAAGGAAACTGGTAAGAAGGGTAAGGAAGTGGGAAAGGCAGGAAAGAAGGGAGAGGGTGAAGGCAGTAGTGATAGTGAGGTGGATGGAGGTGAGTGGATAAAAGTGGATAAAAAGAGGGGGAAGAAGAGTGTAATGAGTAAGATGAATGTAAGTGCGGAAGTGGACTCTGTATTCGGAAGAGGGTATGAAAGGACAGAGTGAAAGTAGTGAAAGTGAGAGTGAAAGTGAGAAAGAAGTGAGAAAGGCTATGTATGTGAGGGAGGTACCCCGGTGTGAAAGGTATAATGAGTATGGAAGTAGGGATGTGCATGATTTCTTTAGGGAGTATGAAAGGTTTTGTCAGGATAAGTATGGGGAAAGTAAGAGAGTGTGGGCACGAGAATTAGGAGAATATTTGACTGGGTTTTTTGCTTGATATGTATAGGGTTATTATGAGTGTGGGGGATGTTGAGTATGACAAGGTGAAAGCTAGACTAGTTGAACAAGCGAGGCGTATGAAAGCAAGTGTTAAGTATAAGAGGAAGAATGAATTTGATGAGGCAAGAATGAAAGCTGGGGAAACCTTGTCACTGTATGCTTGTAGGCTGGAGACGTTGGCAAGGAAGAAGTTTGGAGATGATGGGATAAATGAATGTAAGGAGTTAGTACGGAAGTTGTTAGGGACAGTGCCAGATGGAGTTAAGAGAATTTGTGAACTTGAAGCGGAAGGAGAAGAAAAGATGGACGAATGAAAGGTTGACTTGGGGAGAAATTTTGGAAATTGTAGAAGATTATGAGCTTGACAGGGTTATAAAAGAGAGTAGAAGTGTAAGTGTAAGGGCTGGGGTAGATGAGAGAGTGCCAGAGTTTGGAAGCTTTAGGGATGCAGTGTTGAGGGGCCCAATGAGAATGGCTGATAGTGTAATAGATAGGAGTGTAAGAGCAAGTAATGTGGAGGTGCCAGTGAGGATGAATGATGGGTTTGTAAAGGGAACAACGGGTTGGACGGGTTAGGGATAGTAGTGTACAAAGGGAAGGTCGGTGAGTGGAAGTCGAGCGAAGTGTTTTAGATGTGGAAAGGAAGGACATACAAAGAATGAGTGTAGGTGGGCTTTAGGAGCGTGTTTGGTGTGGGCAATCGGGACATTTGGTAAGGGAGTGTACGAAAGATAGGGGTGAAATGCTACCGGTGCGGACAGGTGGGTCATATTGCTAATGGTTGTAGGGGTACCCAGTGAATGTAATATGTGGCAACTGTGGTAAGAATGGGCATTATGCGAGAATGTGTTCAGAACCGAGAGCGAAGTGTGTCGAATGTGGAATGGAAGGGCATGTATCAAGTGTATGTAGACGAAAGAGGGTGGCTGTGACAGCGAATTCGGGAAACTGAGTGTGAAGGGGTTCAAATGGGTGGATCCTCTAGGATGCAAGCGGTGCGTGTGATGCATGTATGTGAGGGGTTGTTGCATGAGGGAGGTTTTGCTGGAAAGACTGACGAGTGCATGAAGCAATTTGTTTTGATAGAGTATGGCAGAAAACGTAAGAAAGGGAAGAACGTAAGTGAACGGAATGATCGTAAGTTGTGTGATAGGGGTGTGAGTGCCAAAGTGAAAATGAGTGATAAAGCGTGTAATACGGATGAATGGGATGGTATGGATAGAACGTATAGCATATGTGGGTTTGATATAACTGAGTTGACTGAACGTGTAGGGTAAGTGAACGGTTGGAGGTGAGCGAAAGTGTAAGAGTAAGAGAGCGTAGCAGTGATGATAGACGAGTGATTGAAAGCATGAATGAATCGTTGCAAGAATTGGAAAGGTCAATGAGCGACTGGGATGGGTTAGTTGAAGAATTGGGGAGGTTTGGGAACGAGTTAGAGGGTATAGATGAGATTGTGGATGAAATTGAGAGTGGTAATAGTGAAGAAGATAGCGTGAATCTGAGAGAGAATGGAGGAGAAGATGTGAGTTTGAATGTTGCTAGAAGAGAGAATGATTCTGAGAGAATGATTGCGTGCCCGTGAACGCGATCTAGAGGACCTGCTAGTGAGCATCCGTGGGTGTTGCGTGAAGGCGATTTGAAAGAGGTGTGAAAGGTGTTGGTTGGGAAATGCTAAAAGGGGGAGAAATATAGAGGGATGAAGAAATTTGTTTTTATTTAGCATTTCCCAATGTTTTTGAGAGAGAGAGAGAGAGAGAGAGAGAGAGAGAGAGAGAGAGAGAGAGAGAGAGAGAGAGAGAGAGAGAGAGAGTGAGAGAGAGTGTAATTGTCGTTGTGAGTGGTTCGGTTGTTGGAGTTCGTTTCTGGCGCTGTCTGTCTGTCTGTCGGGAGTTTTTCGGTTTTGGGGAAGTCTTGGGCAGTTGAGGTCCAACCTTGAAAGTGAACGGGGAGTTCATCTGTTTTTTTTTGTTTTGGATACCGGTACCGATATTGATGGTGCATGTGTCTCTTTTTTTTCGTTCGTTGTTGGTGGAGGGTTTGTTTGCAATTTTGTTTTGTGGTTTTTGTGTGCTGTGATTGGCGACCTTGGACCTTTACCCATCTCCAGCAACCGAAGATCAGGGTGAGTGTTGTTTTGTTTGTGGGTTAGAATTCCGCCACAAAGTCTTTGGCAATTTGGCAGAATTTCACAAAAAAAATATATATATATATTTTCATTTGTAAGCAGAATTACAGAAGCTGCAACAATATACACCAGCAGCAAACAGAATGTGATGTATAATTCAGCAAAAGTATAATCATTAACTTATACATAAGCAACATGATATACTGTACTGAATAAAACAAAAAATTATCTGTTAGAAATTATTTTTGATTACTAAATGGTAATATAAAATGTTATCCACCAAACACAAAAAACATACAGAAAAAATATATAAAATACAGAAACAACTACCACCAGAACAAAATAACCTCCAACCAAATTAACCACACACTGCTTACTGTACATGATGATAGTCAGACCTTAGACCTTTAATATCTGGGTCCAAATGTACTTAAATATAGAAGTAATACACAAATAAGGTCTCACTTGTAGAGAACTTAAATACCAACAAATAAGCTGACCTACTATCAGCTGAAGTTTTCTCTCAACCATAGCTATTTTAACCTAAGCCAAAGACAATGGCAGTCATCCAAAAGTGAGTGTGAACGATAGAATGGGGATTTGAATTTTGAAATTTTGGCTGTCAACCCAAGCACTAGGCAACTTTGCCATACAACAAAAGACAGTAAAGAAGGAAGTTGGAATGGTTGGACAGCAAGATAAAGAGATCCAGAATACAGTATAAAGAACATGAAGTATGAAGAGCTTCTTCCAGATAAGGCTAAATGGTCTGCATGAATAATTATAACTAACCCCCCCCCCCCTAGAGGGGGTAGTGCCACCAGTCTCCTCACACAGTGCACTGTAGGCATTGCTTAAGGTTCTTTGCAGCGTCCTGTTGGCTGCTAGCTGCAACCTCTTTCATTCCTTTTACTGTACCTCCATTCATATCTTTCTTCCATCTTACTTTCCACCCTCCTCTAACAGTAGTTTCATAATGCAACTGTGAGATTTTCCTCCTTTTACACCTTTAAAACCTTCTTTACTCTCAATTTCCCTTTCAGCACTCATAGGTCCTCATAGGTCCCAGCAACTGGCATTTAGCCTAAATTTTATACTCCGATACTATAACTCTCCCCTTAAAAACAAATCATTGTTTTGAGGATTCTGTGCCTTTATGATATCATATACCTTTTCAAGGTAAAAAAGCCATCACATCAAGCTGCTTAGATAAAAATACTTTAAACAGCTCCCTTTGTCAAGCACTTTTATCCAAATTAGGGTAATGTTAGCTGAATGCATTTGGCAAATACCACACAAAGCAGTTGACATGAGGCCATTCTTCTCTAGGAACCACACAAGTCATGCATGGACCATTTTTCTCCAACCTTGCGCAAACTAGCCAATGCTATAGGGTGGAACTGGTGGCTGAGAGCCTCTCCTTGCCCGGCTTGCAAAAGACTACAATTATTGCAAGCTCCCACACTGTTGGGCAACAGTGATCATGAAAAATTCTATTGACAGTGCTTATTACAATAACTTATTCTTCTGGGAACATTCTTGATCATTGTATGAAAAATTGTCATGTCAGGGTCTGTCACTGCATGTCAAGGCAATCGAACTTTCTACAAAAGGAAGATTACAGTATATGATTTCTCTTTATATGTTAAAAAATCAGGCTGCTCCTGTTTTTATTCATCATAGCATTGGTGACCTGGTGCCAAATCTGATGTTTGAAACATTTGCAAAATGTTATGCTAAGGCAGTATTCACATCTACAGCACTGGTAATAAGCTGGAAAGGTTTGCTGAAAATTGTCCTGCAATTTTCCAGTTTCTTCCACATTGCAGACAAGTGGGGTTCTATAGCTTTTGAAGAAAATTAAATGCATCCCACAAATGACATCTTTAAATGTTGAAACTAGCCTTTACACTATGTACATGATCTTTTTTTTCTGTAATGTATCTTTTTAATCTTGTTAGTACCTTTCTTGTGGCTTGATGCAAAGTCTAGAGTTATTACTGTATTATTATTATTATTTTCATTATTTTGGAAGAAGACTCAACCAAACTTCATTGAACAGTACGGCCATCTGGATGCTGTTTAGTTGGTATTGTAGTTTCTCAATCTCTCGAATGAGTTTCTTTTTGCCAACAGGTAAATCATACAGCAGCTGTCTGAAGTTCATTTATTCCTTGACATTTTGGTAAAGCTTTCTACCATACTTGAAAGACTAATGAGGCCAGGGGTACATCTAAGCCATATTTATACCCACAAGTGGGCTTATAGAAATTTGATTTTTGGGCAATTTTTCATTGGTTGTCGAAGCTGGGTTGGAGGGGGGGGTCCTCCTCCTATCAGCTGGGAGTAGAATGACTCATCTGGGAGAGTTTGGCTGATTGGTTGGTGCCAGGTCCCAGGAGTTTTGGTCATAGGGCGTGCTGCCTAAAGTAGTGGGCGGCTGAACTGCTGTCCCAGGGGTGTGCCTTGACATTCTCCTGACAGTGGAAGGGAGAAGAAGGGTCTCCTGGGTTATGCTTAGTGATGGTTTCCATCAGAGGATGGTGAGGACCTCGGAGGCAGCGGTGGTCACTGTCGCCGTCTAGGATTTTTGCGCTCCTTACGATCTGCTGGTGTTGGGGGACACTGCCCCTTTGTGTAGGTGAACGGCATTCCTCTTGGAAAGTCGAGTTGCAGTCATACTGATGTACAAATGGCAGCATCCCTTGACTCAAGGCACAATATTTGGTAAACCACTCCCCTCCTCTTCATGGGATCATCGCTAACAACAGGGCTGTTCCTCATGTACTAGGCAGTCTTCCGATCCTTGTAGTAGATCATAAGGATAACTTTTTTGTCTGCATTGGTGTTGTACTTCAGGGCTGCCTCATCTTTCTTGTACTGTACTTGGTATTCATGTAGCCTCTGTAGAACAATTTGATGGTCCTCTCACTCTCGCAGAGGGCATGGTTCTCCTGATGATACCACCTGTTGATGGCATTTCGTCACCCTGGAAACCTGATGGTAAGAATATCCGTTATCCATCAGATGTTTGGGCGAACTGTTCGAGCTCACTGGAAGTGGTATTCCAAGAAGAACAGTGTGAAAGGGCATGATGAATGTAGGCGTTCATGACCGAGGATTCAAATTTTCCCAGGCAATCACTAATGTTGTTGAGACAAAGCCTGATGTTGGTGGGCTTATGATAGACCTGTGTGTGTGAAAGCCTTGAGGAGTGCTGTCAACACGGACGTCCATAAAGGGAATCGTGCCATCCACACTTCCCTCACACATGAAGCAGAGAACCTATTCCTCCAACCTCTGAAACTACTGTATTACTTCAGTGCAACTGTTGTCTTTTCTCCAGTTTCTCTCTTAGATCCATGTATTTCATCGATAGTGTTTATATTTATAGAGTAAAATGAAGTCGCCAATGCCGGAAACGAGAAAATCACAGACAAGGATCCTAAAAAATTTGTGACGTAAACATACGACATCATGAGGTTCCGCCCATCCAGGTAGACAGTAAGTCACTAACGGGTGAATGATATGCTTAGTCTAGGCTTTAACAAATTCAGTAATGGTCAGCAGGATATGGAATTGTCCCCGTGGTTGCAAGACTGCATTTGTGCTATGGCTTGTCACTTTGTATACAAGGGAGAAGACCTGTGGCAAGATTTACTGTAGCATGAATGTCATTATTTCTATAGTGGGTAATAGTTACTCGAGCAACACTAATCTCAACCACCTTCTTTACCATTCTATTTCCTACTAAACTTGACCTCAGATACTGTAATATGCTTTGTTATTCAAGAGTTATTGATAGTGCCAATACAACATAAACAGGTGGATACGACGTACATTATTTTGCATTGTAAAGATTATAGACATACGTACAATTTTATCTTTGTTTAAGCTATTCTAACACTGCTGGGACCCAAAAGGTTATTCTGCATGTATGATTTAACATATTGTAATGTGCATACTGTCCTCACAATTAACATAAATGTTGGGGCAATGATTTAACATATTGTAATGTGCATACTGTCCTCACAATTAACATAAATGTTGGGACAAAAATTATATATATACATATATATACATTATATATATATATATATATATATATATATATATATATATATATATATATATATATATATATATATATATATATATATACAGGCAGTCCCAGTTAATGGCGGACTCAGTTAACAGCGCTTGTCTAATGACAAAAACCTGCAACTTTCGGCACTGAAAATCGCTGATTTCTGCTTAACGGCGCTGATAATTGGGTATTGGCACTGATACATACCTAACAGAGGTGCCAATAACTGAAAATTGGCGCTTTTCTGTGCCGCTAAGCCCCGAAAATCGCTGAAAAAGCGCCGATTTTCGGTTATCACCACACCCTCAGAACTGAACCCCTGCCGATAATTGGGGACTGCCTGTATATATATATATACAGGCAGTCCCTGGTTAATGGCAGGCTTGGTTAATGGCGATCCAGTTTTATGGCGCTTGTCTAGCGACGAAAATTGGCAATTTTCAGCGCTGAAAATCGCAAATTTCTGCTTACTGGCGCAGATAATTGGGTATTTGCGTCGATACATACCTAATAGAGGCGCCGATAAGCCCGGAAAAGCGATTTTCGGTTATCATCACACCCTCAGAATGGAACCTTCGCTGATAACTGAGGACTGCCTGTGTATATATATATATAATATATATATATATATATATATATATATATATATATATATATATATATATATATATATATATATATATATATATTTATAATGTAGCATTTTCCCTTTAGGCCTTATGACGCGTGGACACGTCATGGGCATGACTGCAGGAGCAGTGAGGTGTATCGTCAACCGTGCCCCCAGTTCCTGCCCTTCACTACCGCCAGCATCACCATCACTATCTGGATTTGATAACTTCACAGTTGGAGCCATTTGCAGCCTATTTCACAATAAGTCTGCAGAGAAGGAATATTTTACGGAGGTTACGTCATCAAGTTTAGTACTGCAGCTCATGCAGTGCATGGGATTCCGCTACAAGATAGCACAACGTAAAATGTATGCAAAGAAGAAATCCCTGGATGTCTTGCGCCGACGGATCACTGCTCTTCGAGATCTTCGACCTCACCTGGAGGAGGGGAGGCAGGTGGTATATGTGGACGAAACGTGGTTTAGCACAAGGATGACACACAACAGGGAATGGGCTGACACAACGCAGGCTGCCACCAGTTCCATTTACAACCGCCAGGTGCCTCCTGGAGAAGGTGAATGTTTTGTGGTTGCAGCTGGTACGAATGATGGCTTCAATGAGGGCTCATACCTGTGCTACCCAGCCAAGACCACTCATGGTGACTGCCCCGGAGAGATGAATGCCAAGTTGTTCCAGCAGTGGCTAATGACACGGCTTCTGCCATCCCTCCCCGAGCCATCAGTACTCGTGCTAGATAATGCACCATACCATAGCACACTGATGGAGGAGAGTTGATGCCCTACATCAGCAACCAAAAAGGCAGATCTCATCAGGTGGTTACAATACAACATACTGCATATTGATAGAATGTCAACTGTATAAAAGACACTAATAGACGGTTTAGTCACATAAACACTGCTGCATTAAACACTAAGACTATTGGAATCAAATAAATATGACATTAAATGGATCATAGGATTTTTTATAGACATTGGAGTACACCATAAACTGTAAAAAGAGTCAAGGAACAGATTTGAAATGAAACATTTTATTGTACTTATATTCTTCTACAATATGTAACACTATATGGTCTTTCTTTAGGATACTGTTTTATTATCTCATCAGGTGGCTGGAACAGCGCAGGATATCCATCCCTGCTGCCACATGCCCTGAGCTGCTGTTCATTTGCCAACAAAATCAGCCGAAACGAAGGTATGAAGTGGATAACACCATCCCTGAGTGGGGCCACGAGATTGTGCGCTTGCCACCTGCCCATCCCGGGCTCAATGCAGCTGAACAGTTTGGTGGTGTTTGAAGAGGTATGTGCGTTCCTCCCTCTGTCGATTCACATGGGCTGACCGGCAGGCCAGGTTGCAGGAAGCCAAGCTTTCCGCCACCCCAGACGTGGGGGCAGGAGCTGTTTGACAGTCCCGTCATTTTGAGGAGGAGTACTGGAAGTTGGACAATGTCCATGACAGCGTGGAGCCAGTCATCACTGACATCGCTAGCGACGATGAGGACGTGGATGATGACCTCTTCCTCGAGTGACGATGAACACATTTTGTAAATAAATTATGTATAGTATTAGACGTTTTATTTGTACATCTAAAGCGTAATAGCTTGCCCTCAAAATCTTGGCTCCTACCATTATCTTTTATTTGCAGAGATTATATAAGTGCTGTTTAGGGTGCTGTGTATGATAAATATATATATAAAAAAAAAAAGAAAAATAGCAATGGGTTACATTAACTGAAATAAAACAATGGCGTTGACCTTTAAACCTCTAACAATTGAGGGAAATGAGGTATTACTGCTTTTCATCTGAATTCTATTGCTAATGACCGCTCCTGGCTTGCTGCAAATTTAAGGCTATAATGTCGAAGCCTGAGGTAAAACAAAACATTCTTTTTGTATTCCCACCCTGAATAGATGTAGATCTAACAAATAGACTGGTTTATTATGTGTATGAATTACATACATCAAATTATTTGTAAAGTAGAAACAATAAGAATATCAAGAAAATGAAAGAATTCCATGCTAACAACTTAGTCCCAACAACTGCTGTGATATTTGCATTGAAACCTCCACATAACTATAATAATAATAATACTGTAAATAATAATAATAATAATAATAATAATAATAATAATAATAATAAAACTGAGAATGATAATGAAATCAAGGGGACAATGACAAATCCTGCTCACCATCATTGATATTGCTGGAGCCTAGGATGGGTACTAATATTAATTAGCAAATATGTCATCAGCAAGTGGGCAGAGCCACAGTGAAGAGACGTTTTCCCTAAGTGTAAACTTCTTTTCACTGTGGGTGGAACCTCATGATGTCATAGGTTAATGTCACTAATTGTGTTCAAAACCCTTAGCTGCAATTTTGATGGCTCTGGCATAAGAAACACACTTTTACTCTAAGTACTAGAACTACTGAACTTAGGTACCAAATAATACTTGCAAAAATTAGGTAGGGTTATAAAATACACATTTGCCAACTTTCACCTCTATCTGATGCTTTGATAAGAAGTTACTGCCAAAAAACCATGTTTCATCGGCTCTGAATCCGAGTAGTATCAACTTTTAGTGTTTTTCATCCTAAAAAGTAGGCCACATTCTAGTAATTCTAAGAACATTTATCAAAGATCTAATTTACTTATTTAAAACAACATTCAGACCAGGCCCATGAGTTAAGAAAGGTTGATTAGTGATCTGGTTAAAATGCTTCCTAATAATAATAATATAATAATAATAATAACTATAATACAGTAATGGTCTCGTTAAGATACCAAAACCACACCAAACACTTTTTATCAGTAGGAAATGTAATGAAATGTATATGAATTTCAACTTTATTCTTCACATTAAATTCCAAGGATAGACAGAAATCAATAAGTGAACAAAAAGGAAGAGACATCCAATTATTGAGAGTCAAAGGCACAACAACAAACCCTCAATCACATTATCATCATTAACTACTAGAATCATGATGTCAAATACTGAATGCTTACATAAAAGATTCATAGAGCATACAGTGCATTAATATGGCATCTGGTGTGATGTTTGTTGATTTATGCTATGTTCAGAGTAATGATCATGGGAAGAATTAAGCATTTTTCTTCTTATCAAAATAACAAAAAACAAAATCTCATACAGTGTTTGTGAATGAATATCTCGTTGTTAGCCAGGTGGCCATCTCATCTGTCTGCCACCCATAACATGAATATGCAGATGATACACACTCTGAGCACCCTCCTGTCCATTGTTGACAACAAGACGGTAGCCTTTGGCGAGTCCTTGCTCCTTTGCTACTTTACGGGCAACCAACAACAAATGTCCAAGTAGCTGTTGAGAAATCGATGGAAAAAACACATAGTGAGTGTTTCAAGAGTTTAACTTTGACAAAATATGCTATCCATATAATTAGGCACAAGTTTGCTGCATACCTGAAGGATATCTGTATAATCATCATACTAATATATACACAACAGACCTCAGAAAGTTGCTTTATGGATAAAAACACCTTAGGAAAGGGTAAATGATTGAAATTACAAACAATCAACTGATATGAAAAACTGACAAAATTTATATGCACATGAAAGCCTAAGACTTTGAGACATTTACATCAGAAGACCTGCACCTGTGAAATAGGATATACACTAGAAATACTGTACCCCCAGTTACACCATTTCAATTACACTTTTTCGATGTTACTGGGATTTGTTAAAAATGGAAGGGAAAAAATAAATAAATTTACATGGGTTTACATATCTTCAGGTTAGCCATCTAATTTACAATTGTTAAAACCCCATAAAAAATAGAAATCAATAAAAACAAGTACAAATTGCGCCAAAGTTTCTTCAGTGCAATCGAGTTTTCTGTAGAGCTGCTACAGCGTATAGTCAAGGCCACCGAAAACAGATCTAACTTTTGGTGGTCTCGGTATAATGCTGTACGAGCCGCAGCCCATGAAACTTTAACCACAACCCGGTGGTGGCCTATCCTACATCGTTGCCAGAAGCACGATTAGGGCTAACTTTAACGTTAAGTAAAATAAAAACTACTGAGGCTTGTGCCTGCAATTTGGTATGTTTGATGATTGGAGGGTGGATGATCAATATAACAATTTGCAGCCCTCTAGCCTTAGTAGTTTTTAAGATCTGAGGGCAGACAGAAAAAAGGGCACACAGAATAAAGTGCGGACAGACAGACAAAGCCAGCACAATAGTTTTCTTTTACATAAAACTAAAAAAAGAAATGTTCAAAATATAAAATGATATAGTTATGAAATGTACAGAATAAAATTATTTAAAAGTTTAAAAATGTTATAACCTATTGTCTTTATTTAAATGACGTTTGACCATACTCTATGTACTTTACAGTTTTATGTATGTCATTCCAGCTATCTATCATCAGCAAAAAAAAAAAAAAAAAAAAAAAAAAAAAAAAAAAGTGGCAATTCACATAAAAGCAAATGTTAAAATATGCAAAATATACCTGTAAAATAATTTAATGTGCAAAAAACAAAATCATTTAAAAGCTTAAAAATATAAAGATCTTGTTGTAGTACATAAAATTCTAGTTCCAGTGTTCAGCTGCTTAGTGGCATTAGTTCTTGGGAGCAAATTCCAACATATGCTTGCATTGTATTGTTTGCTGTACTTTAATTGAGCTTTGTCCTGAATAATTAGTGCCTAGGTTCAGTGGCGGATCTAGGTAATATTTTTAGGGGGGGCACTTGGCAGTTGGCATACTCAGAGCCGTCAGAGGCTTCCTTACAGAGTACTGACTGCTGAGTACAGAACAGTACCTACACTTGTTGAAATATGCGTCTACATTATTTGGGAATAAAGTAAAGTACCCGGTACCTATATATATATAATATATATATATATATATATATATATATATATATATATATATAATTTTATGAAAAAAAAAGGAATTTACATTCCTATACATAGTATGATAATACGATCATGTGCCAAATGTACTTGATTGATAATTATCCGATTATTATCGTACCCTGAGTCCTGACAACTGCCTGCTGTAACAGACGCGAGTGTTTTAAGTCTTAATACAATACATTACATACGTGTACTCCAAGATGACAAGTGAATGTTATTTATTTGTTATTTATAAGTAGTTTTTTGTAGCTATGGTTAACTTTACATCTGTGAAGATTATTATTATTATTATTATTATAATTTTTTTTTTTTTGGATTTTGGGGGGGGCACGTGACCACAGGCCCCCCCCCTGGATCCGCCACTGCCTAGGTTCTGAAGAAGGTTTCTAGCACTAGTGCTAAGGATAGTAGTGGTATTCCATTGGAAAATAAGGTAGGCTGGAAAATAAGGTTGGCTGTGATAAATCATCCAGAAAATGGTGAAAAGATTGCTGCCAAAGACCATTCTCTTGGCCTGAGCTGAACAACGGTAATGACAACTGTTAACAATAAGGCCAGGATTTTGGCTCGTATCAATAATGAAGAACACCATCATCAAACAAGATGAGGATGTCTCACATGGAAGCAAGCAGACACTGCCATCAACCTCTCACGAAAGGAAACACTTGTGTAATTCAACAAGGCTTCTTGTGAAAGGTGTTACAAGAAAGAGCTCTATGCAACGGGGAGGAAGACACACCTGCATCTTTTAACCTTACTCCTACAACTAGTCTTTACTCTCTCCAACTATAGCAGAGAATGAGGTCAAGGCAGGCAGACAGGAAACAGCAGTACCAGCTTTGTTCAATACTAAAGGGATAGTCTCCCTAAGACACCACAGTGAGTTCCTTCACAACAATAGCATCAAGAACAACAGGCCCCGTAGACAAAGCCAAGTGGTCCAGGAACATGGTGAAGGGAGCATTCCCAGGGATGCCTAGAGGGTCACATCCTTCATAGAGGTACTCCAACAAGTCTGTGATGCCTGGAGCAGCCAATGAAGCAGGAATAAGAGACAACACATCAAAAGGACATGCTGAGGTCTCACCTGGGGAGCACTCAAGAGTGCATGTATGGGTCATCACTGTCACAGAGAATGTGATGGTTCACTAACCACACATATGCATCCCTCTTGGAACTAACATGAGAACATGCAGGAGGGGTAGGGACAGGTTAAGGGGAGTCTGGAAATAAGAACTAAACAGGTCTGACACTGTCAAAGGCAGAGAATTCATTCATTTATTCATACATTCATTCCTTCCCCTTTCTCTCATCCCCTCCCTCATCAATTAACCACTTTGTTACTAAGCTTCAATGACCATTTCCAACTTGTGCTGGGGAATACTCCTGCTTAAAAGGTAATCATTTGTATTTCTGTAAATTTGAATATACCTAGGCCAATATACAGTAGTAACAAAATGTGCCCTGTATTTTATTCTTTCTTTCTTTCTTTATTTACACCTTCAGGTGAAAACCCTTATGGACAGTCAACCAAATATAAACCCAAGAGGGATCCACAGCGAAAACAGCATACAGAGAGAGACGAATTATAGGAAAAAATGTTAAGTAAATACAGGCAGTCCCCGGTTATCTGCAGCCTTGGTTACTGGCGATCCGGTTTTACGGCGCTTGTCTAGCGATGATGATAACCAGATTTTCGTCGCTGATAACCGGTTATCGGTGCTGATCGCCTCTTATCGGCAACGCTGATCACCGGTTATCGGCGCCACTAACCGGTTATCGGCGCCACTAACCGGTTATTGGCACCGCTAACCAGGGATTAGTGCCATTATTGCCGACTTTCGGTTAGCAGTGATTTTCAGTTGCCGTCACGCCGTCAGGAACGGAACCCTGCCGATAACCGGGGACTGCCTGTAAATATGAAGGAATAAAAAATAACACCAATACACCTGAAATTCAGATGTCAGTAGTGAGAAGGAATAAATTTGGCCCTCGCTTAAATTTTTGGAGATCGGAAGAGTCCACAACTACACTAAGCAAACTATTCCATATTTAAGTTGTGGCCAAGATAGAACTCCCAGCAAACTCAGTGGTTATTAAACCTGATGTTAGAAAATGACACCGTTTGCAGCAGTAACCTACTTGCCTAGTGTTGCAAGCAAAAACAACTAGATTACATAAAGATGAGTGCAGAGGATGTTTGTTGCTGCAATACATTTTATGGAACTGGATTATAAAACTTAGGTCAAAGGCCAACTGGTGGGTCCTATGAGGTCTTTCAGTGCTGAAAGGGAAATTGTGAGTAAGGAAGGTTTTAAGGGTGTAAAAAGAGGAAAATCTCGCAGTTGCACTATGAAACAATTGTTAGGAGAGGGTGGAAAGTAAGATGGAAGAAAGAGAATATGAATGGAGGTACAGTGAAAGGAATGAAAGGGGTCAAGCTAGGAGCCAAAGGGATGCTACAAAGAACCTTAAGTAATCCTTAAAGTGCATTGCATGAGGTGAACTGATGGCACTAACCCCCCTACAAGGAATTGGCAAAATAAAGGCAACTGATGAAATAACTCTAATTTTGAGATGAGAGTCAACACCCAAAGACCACACTGGAGAACAGTACTACAAAGAAAGAAGAGGAGGAGTTAAAATACTTAGACATAATAGTTTCATTACAATACATTTGAAAACATTTCTGCAAGATACCAAGTTTTTGAGAAAAAGAGGAAGCAATATTACAGTACACATATACTTCTCATGTCAATTTATCAAAAGTTACACCTAATCTCTTAATATACGCTGACATCTAAAACCATGCCATTCAAGTGTAAATCAGGATGCAAAGGCAAAATTGTTCTGGACTGACTATACTCATGAATATGTATGTGCCAGATCTCTATTCAAGGATTCTACAACCACAGACCTACAGTGCAGAGAAGGAACAACATATAGACGTGCAGAATTCTAGTTACCTTTATGCAAAACACTATTCCCAAATGGGAAGAAACGACCGTGTCCATGAATATTAATTCCAGAGATGTAAATCAATGTAAATCACAAACAATGAAACCAAACCTGGCCTGTCCCACAATGTACTGTACTGTATATAGTATTTAGTACTAGGTACACTGCATTAAAACCAAAAATTACATACTGTAACCCATGAAATCAACATGAATTTCATTCCTAAAAATAAAACATGGAAAAATGTATCAGTGGTTGGTGGAACAGACGACCAGTTACACAAGGACAAAAAATTGAACCCATTGGATTCACAACACAATCATCCAACTTACTAATTTAAATACTGTATATTAATTTGAGACCATATACAGTTGTTTGGTCTAACAGTTGGCTGATGGGTACTCTACTAAATTAGATCTGAAAAATGTCAAAGCCTTATAAACGTCACTGAAATATCAGAAAAAAATTACCTGTTCATCTTCATCTCCAGCATTCTCGATCATGTCAATAGGCTTGCGGGGAATCACAAGAAAGTGGACTGGAGCCTGAGGTGATATATCATTGAATGCCACACACTGAAAAAAAAAGGAGCTATGAAAATACAACTAACTTTTGCTTTTATAAACATGAATACTCAAGACTTTGCGTTTACACTAAGCTTTACAAGAAAAATGCACTTTATCAATAAAAGTTTGTATTGGCCATTAAAGATTGGGATTCATTATAAAGGAGACATACCCATAGGTCCAGTATACAAACCACTGGCCAAATAATAAGTTAGTGTGGCATGTACCTTACAATGTCTCCAGCAAAAGCAGTTAAAATTTTTCTCTGGATGGGTGAAGTGGCCTAGGTTTTGTGAAGAATATTTGAAGCACTGCCTGATCTGCTATCTCTACAATACTCTCCAAAAAGAAAAGCATTTATCATTTTCTAATATGGAAAAAGCAGCACATTTCAACCACCCACATAGTGTCTGTCCATCAAGGTATAGAGGGATGAGTAAATTTGTTTGTATTTAGCATTTCCCAACGTTTTGTGTGAGAGAGAGAGAGAGAGAGAGAGAGAGAGAGAGAGAGAGAGAGAGAGAGAGAGAGAGAGAGAGAGAGAGAGAGAGAGCGAGTGTAATTGTCGTTGTGAGTGGTTCGGTTGTTAGAGTTCGTTTACAGCGCTGTCTGTCTGTCTGTCGGGAGTTTTTCGGAATTGGGGAAGTCTTGGGCAGTTGAGGTCAAACCTTGAAAGTGGACGGGGAGTTCGTCTGTTTTTTTTTTTTGTATTAACATTAATGGTTCATGTGTCTCTTCTTTTTTTTTGTTTGTTGTTGGTGGAGGGTCGGTTTTAAGTTTTGTTTTGTGGTTTTTGTGTGCTGTGATTGGCGACCGTGGACCTTTATCCATCTCCAGCAACCGAAGATCAGGGTGAGTGTTGTTTTGTTTGTGGGTTTGAATTCTGCCACATAATATTTGGCGCCCAACGTGGGGCAGCTGGTATTGCAGCTGCAATTCAGATTGGTGGCTGGTAGTGTGACTGAAGAGAAGGATGGAAGAGGAACTGGTGAGGTTGAGAGAGGAGAATATGTGGTAGAGGGGTGAGAATGAGAGATTGAGGAGTCAGTTGGAGGAGATGGGGGTAATGCTAAGGAGTGCAAAAGAAGAAATGAAAGAGGAGATGAAAGAGGGGGTGAAAGAGTCTGAAGAAAGAATGGATAAGAAGTTAGAGTCTGCAGTAAGCAGGATGCAGGAAATGATGAAGGGAATGTTTAGGGAGTTCTTTGGAGAAGGGGCTGTTGGAGGCAGGTCCTCTGGAATGTGCGAAGGGGCAAGAGAGAAAGAAAAGGAGGAAGAAGTGAATGGAAGCGTGAGTGATGAAAGTGATGTGGAAATAGGAAGTAAGAAACGAGAGAATGAGAGGCAGGGTAAGGAAAAGGGGAATGAAAAGCAAGGGAAGGAACAGAGGGAAAGTAAGGATAAGTCAGGGGAAGAAAAAGGGAAGAAGGGAAAAGGAAAGGAAACTGGTAAGAAGGGTAAGGAAGTGGGAAAGGCAGGAAAGAAGGGAGAGGGTAAAAATAGTACTGATAGTGAGGCGGATGGAGGTGAATGGATAAAAGTGGATAAAAAGGGGAAGAAGAGTGTAATGAGTAAGATGAATGTAAGTGCGGAAGTGGACTCTTTGTATTCGGAAGAGGGTATGAAAGGACAGAGTGAAAGTAGCGAAAGTGAGAGTGAAAGTGAGAAAGAAGTGAGAAAGGCTATGTATGTGAGGGAGGTACCCCGGTGTGAAAGGTATAATGAGTATGGAAGTAGGGATGTGCATGATTTCTTTAGGGAGTATGAAAGGTTTTGTCAGGATAAGTATGGGGAGAGTAAGAGAGTGTGGGCACGAGAATTAGGAGAGTATTTGACTGGGTTTTTGCTTGATATGTATAGGGTTATTATGAGTGTGGGGGATGTTGAGTATGACAAGGTGAAAGCTAGATTAGTTGAGCAAGCGAGGCGTATGAAAGCGAGTGTTAAGTATAAGAGGAAGAATGAATTTGATGAGGCAAGAATGAAAGCTGGGGAAACCTTGTCACTGTATGCTTGTAGGCTGGAGACGTTGGCAAGGAAGAAGTTTGGGGATGATGGGATAGATGAATGTAAGGAGTTAGTACGGAAGTTGTTAGGGACAGTGCCAGATGGAGTTAGAGAATTTGTGAACTTGAAGCGGAAGGAGAAGAAAAGATGGACGAATGAAAGGTTGACTTGGGGAGAAATTTTGGAAATTGTAGAAGATTATGAGCTTGACAGGGTTACAAAAGAGAGCAGAAGTGTAAGTGTAAGGGCTGGGGTAGATGAGAGAGTGCCAGAGTTCGGAAGCTTTAGGGATGCAGTGTTGAGGGGCCCAATGAGAATGGCCGATAGTGTAATAGATAGGAGTGTAAGAGCAAGTAATGTAGAGGTGCCAGTGAGGATGAATGATGGGTTTGTAAGGAACAACGGGTTGGACGGGTTAGGGATAGTAGTGTACAAAGGGAAGGTCGGTGAGTGGAAGTCGAGCGAAGTGTTTTAGATGTGGAAAGGAAGGACATACAAAGAATGAGTGTAGGTGGGCTTTAGGAGCGTGTTTGGTGTGGGCAACCGGGACATTTGGTAAGGGAGTGTCACGAAAGATAGGGGGTTAAATGCTACCGGTGCGGACAGGTGGGTCATGTTGCTAATGGTTGTAGGGGTACCAGTGAATGTAATATGTGGCAACTGTGGTAAGAATGGGCATTATGCGAGAATGTGTTCAGAACCGAGAGCGAAGTGTGTCGAATGTGGAATGGAAGGGCATGTATCAAGTGTATGTAGGCGAAAGAGGGTGACTGTGACAGCGGTCGGGAAACTGAGTGTGAAGGGGGTTCAAATGGGTGGGTCCTCCAGGATGCAAGTGGTGCGTGTGATGCATGCATACGTGAGGGGTTGTTGCATGAGGATCAGCAGTTTGTTTTGATAGAGTATGGTAGGAAACGTAAGAAAGGGAAGAACGTAAGTAAACTGAATGGTCGTAAGTTGTGTGATAGGGGTGTGAGTGCCAAAGTGAAAATGAGTGATAAAGCGTGTAATACGGATGAATGGGATGGTATGAATAGAACATTATAGCATATGTGGGTTTGATATAACTGAGTTGACTGAGCGTGAAGGGGTGAGTGACGGTTGGAGGTGAGCGAAAGTGTAAGAGTAAGAGAGCGTAGCAGTGATAGACGCAGTGATTGAAAGCATGAATGAATCGTTGCAAGAATTGGAAAGGTCAATGAGCGAATGGGATGGGTTAGTTGAAGAATTGGGGAGGTATTTGGGAACGAGTTAGAGGGTATAGATGAGATTGTGGATGAAATTGAGAGTGGTAATAGTGAAGAAGATAGCGTGAATCTGAGAGAGAATGGAGGAGATGATGTGAGTTTGAGTGTTGCTAGGAGAGAGAGTGATTCTGAGAGAATGATTGCGTGCCCGCGAACGCGATCTAGAGGACCTGCTAGTGAGCATCCGTGGGTGTTGCGCACGGGCGATTTGAAAGAGGTGTGAAAGGTGTTGGTTGGGAAATGCTAAAAGGGGGAGAAATATAGAGGGATGAATAAATTTGTTTTTATTTAGCATTTCCCAACGTTTTGAGAGAGAGAGAGAGAGAGAGAGAGAGAGAGAGAGAGAGAGAGAGAGAGAGAGAGAGAGAGAGAGAGAGAGAGAGTAAGAGTGTGTGTAAGCGAGTGCTTGGTTGTTGGAAGAGGATGAGGTCGTTAGTTTGTTTACGGCGCTGTCTGTCTGTGGAATATGTGTGAGGATTTTTCGGTTTTGGAGAGAGTCTTTTTGAGTCTTGAGTCAGAGCTAGTGCTGGTCTGTCGTTTGGTTTTGGACAGTTTTTTTGTGTGCTGATACAAAGTTGTTGTTTTTCCCTTGTTAGTGTGCTGTTCTTGTTGCTGTATGTTCGTGAGTCGTGTGTTTTTCTGTTTTGGTTTGGTTTGTGTGGTTTTGTGTGCTGTGTTGGCGACCGTGGACGCCTTACTCCATCTTCCAGCAACCGAGGACCAGGGTGAGTGTTGTGTACTGTTTTTTTTGTGTTTTGAAATTCCGCCACAATGTCTGCTCCATTTCTGAGTTCTCCCCCAACCAAAACCCTGGATTCCCAGTCCCCCTTTACTGTTGAGTAGAGTTGGGGGCAAATAAGAGCTGGCCGACAATAAACAAACTCACCACCAGTATCAGAAGCCCTAGTGCAGAAAAACCAGTTTCCAAGGTAAAAACAGGCGCGGAGCTAGTACTTAGAATTACCAATATGCTTAAACAAGATCAAAAACACATACTGAGAATTCCATTTCAACTGTCAAATCCTATGACAGCCTGTTAACCCAGGAATCAATAAATGAAAAAAATTGATTTCATCTACGTAGGTCACGGATGGTGCAAGATTTAGCCTTCTAACGACAACTAAATTTAGACTTCCTCCTGCCTTCCAGATGTCCATGAGTTTTAAATCAATTGGGATTTTATTTCGTTTTATATCCTTTTTCTTACAAACCGAAGATAACTCGAGCAGCCCAATAACAAACTGACAGACAGAATCAAAATAAAGCGCAACAACACGGTCCCAGGGTTAAGCTATGCTTACCTGATCATCCTCATGTATGAACTTCGTTGGAATTTCACCCCTAAGTATCTTCCCAAATATTGTATCCCCACCGGGGGATGCCGTTTGAGCCTTATCTACTTCCGACATCACTGTCGTCAGCAAAGGTAAAGTCAAAACTAGGGGGA
The DNA here is from genome assembly GCF_040412425.1 of Macrobrachium rosenbergii. Classification (NCBI taxonomy): domain Eukaryota; kingdom Metazoa; phylum Arthropoda; class Malacostraca; order Decapoda; family Palaemonidae; genus Macrobrachium; species Macrobrachium rosenbergii. The sequence goes on along the minus strand of NC_089751.1, from coordinate 24,273,865 downwards.
ATGACAGCAACCTTGGCTGCAGAGAGAATGACAAGTCACAGCACCGTCGGCTGCCGTTGCCGGCTGAAGAAGAACGATGGAGACTGCGGCACCTCAGTCGATAACGTAAGTAGCGCTACGGGCGCGTTCATGAATTCCTCGGGATTCTCGTTTTTGGTTATTTCGAATATCCTCTGTCCTCACATGATAGTATCCTTGCTCTGAGACTTATATTTATTAAATCATACACCTTTATCTCTCCCTCTCTATAACACACACAAAGTACTTGAATTTAAGTTATTTTTTGCTGTTGACAACCTTTGTTGTTGGGACACCTGTCTAAAAATATAATTCTCTCTCTTACTATAGTTTACTATTTTTTTCATTCTCGGCTTGCTTCATGGAGGACAATGCACTACATGGAAGTACGTTCATGAAAGCGATGGATGATAAGCTAATAGCATGGCTTTGCCTCACTTACAAAGAAAAAGAAATGAAAGGAGAAGGATAAAAGTTAAAAGAAAAGTAGACTTTAATTCATTGACAATGTTTTGTAATAACTAGTTTAGAAACTTCTCTAATTTTTCTGGGATACTTGCAGAAGAGGGTAATGGACAAGAATTAAAATAAGCATTTTAAAGTGCTACAAAATAAAGCAAAGATAAAGACGTTAAAAAAAAAAAAGGTTAAAGCTCTGCACCTCTTGGGAATAGTGTAGCGTGCACGCAACTGTGTTTGGGGTGAGCGCTTAGGAACCAGGAACTATGATTAATTCATGTTTGTTTATTTTGTGAGCACTTGTATTAACAACCTTGGGTTCGCCTGAATATTTTAATCTCTTCTTAAATATGAACGTACAGTCAGTTACTGGGCTTGACTTTTTGAGATACTTTATTGAATACTCTTGGGGTAGGCTTGTCAATGGTTGAGCCCAGCCAAAAGTTACATCTCGTCTCATCCATCACATACAGTACACCTCACACTGCTTTTAACCTTCCAGCTCTGTTCATATTTTGCAATTTCTTCAGCTGATAAATTCATAGCAGATCGAATTGTAATAATCTAACCCACTAATGACATATTTGTAATCGAGCATTTTAAGTTTTCTGCAAAAGAAAACTATTTTGACGGCTTTGTCAGTCCACACTTTGTCTGTCCTTCCTCAGATCTTAAAAACTACTGAGGCTAGAGGGCTGCAAATTGGTATGTTGATCATCCACCCTCTAATCATCATCAAACATATCAAATTGCAGCCCTCTAGCCCCAGTAGTTTTTATTTTATTTAAGGTTAAAGTTAGTCATAATCATACTTCTGGCACCGCTATAGGTACCAACAGCATAGGCTACCACCGGACCGTGGCTGAGTTTCATGGGCCGTGGATGAGGCCACCACAGCTGAGCTTCATGGGCCACAGCTAAGAGTTCATGGTCCGTGGGTGAAAGTCTCATACAGCATTATATGCTGTACAGAAAACTCGACTGCACCAAAGAAACTTCGGAGCATTTCTTACCTGTTATTGTATACTCATCTAGGCATTTCCTTAAACGAACAATGTTGCTCAGGTAATATAAAACTACTTTTGCCACTTATTGATTTGATCCTTCAAAGACAAACTATACAGCAGAAGAGGAAATCAAATTGCAGGTTGAAGACACAGAAAAGGATTAAATTCAGTAGCTTATAAGCGGTGCAAAATAATGAGCAGGCGGACATGTACTGCTAGTTTATTCAGAACGCAGGCCGCTTATAAGGCGGCGTGCGGACGTCACACAGAGGAATACAATAGAATACAGTTGACCCGAGGTCAATTACTCTCGGTGTTAATTATAATAGGTAAATACAAGTAACACCAAAGGTAAGTTAACAAGAATTGACACAACAATATTCTAACACGTGCAAAGAAAACAGGAGCAAATGAATTAGCAGTAGATACGTATTTACATAGATAAAATGTGGCTATTTTTGCTTGACCCAATCTCGTGTGATTGTCCCTGGTCAGTATTCGTCTGAGACCTGCTTCCCCTAAGGTAAAGTACGAGTGAAGAACTTTCAGTCACGACAGTTTGCCATAAGAAGTGGTTACTGAGTGCCAGTATTCCGCTTAGTCCTTGTGCCATTTTATCCAGTGCCATTGCCAATGTTCTGTGTTCCAATGTAAAGTGTCCACTCATTCCTCGAGTCATTGTATGTGTTATATTTTTCTTTACTGGCGTGTAATGTTTAACTCTCTATTGCAGGGGGACTTTGCTGTGGACTCATCTTGGACTGTGCCTTGCCATCATTCAAGACTCCAGTAGGAAGATCTTCAGGCGTTGCAAGCCTCCTAATAATTCATTTAACCATTTTCCTTCTGATTCTTTTCTGTAAATATAATTGCTTAATTTAACCAAAGTGTTTATGTAACATCCCCTCATGAAGTAGAGCCCTAAGATCATTGAATCATCCCCATTTTTCTCCTTCTTTTTATGATTTCCCTTAACGTAAAGTCAGATTTCCAAGGCCAAATTAAAGAAAGATCTGTTGCTGGCCTGTAAAGCATCTTACGAATCAAGAAATCCAGGGAAATAAAAAATATATATATATATATATATATATATATATATATATATATATATATATATATATATATATATATATATATATATATATATACCGCTCTCATTGGTGAACCTGTAAAGTCCCCGCTCAACGCGTTCTCTGTGATGAACATCCCGTTTTCTGTGGTGCCTTCACGTTCGACCTTGGGTCGGATGAACACAATATTATTATCATTATTATGAACTGTATATCTATTATCTGTTCAACTGACCATGCACTATGTATATGCAACAGAGTATTTTTATGTCTAACCAGACATTGTTAATCATTATGTTTTCTGTATGTACCTGTCCTGTTTTTTGTAGAGAAATAGTTTGACCTCAGGTCACCTGTAAATTTTTGTACCCGTGGTCTCTGTGTTATACACAGACGTCCGCATGCCGCTTTACAAGCAGATCGCTTCATTAATAAACTCATGGGTGAACCCATTGAATGGGTAGAAAACTTTGTGTACCTTGGAGTAAATATTAACAAACAACTCTCTCCACGTAAAGAAATAGAAATACTCAAGCAAAAAATCAAATGCAGGCACAATACAGTGAGAAGAAGCACCTCTCTAAAACAAGGAGCAGTATACCATGCCCTCAGAAGTTTCTACATACAGACAATAAGGCCAACTGTTGAGTACGCGGCACCTGTCCTTACTCGCCTCACAAACACAGAACAAAAAAAGCTTCGAGGTAATCCAGAGCAATGCCCTAAGACTCATCACAGGTGCACCCATGTGGACTAACTTGTGTGTCTTGAGAAATGATACAAATTTACCATCTATAACTTACAGAATGGATCAGAGAAACATATCCATACTGCTAAAATCCTTGAAAGGTAACAGGAGCTGCCCACTCAAAAGAGAAATCGAGAAAAACATTGAGCTTCACAAGACATATATGCTGGTGACTTCCTAGCAGCTTTAAGGAGAGTAGACATGCAAAATCACGCTGCTGCAATCAAGGAAGACACGCCAATTACAGAGTACAAGGAACAAGCACCCTGGGAGCTTGAACTATTCAAAATAAACTTTACAATCCTCCCTGCAAGCAAAGAAGCATGCACTGCTCAACAGCTAAGGCTAGCAGCCCAAGAGGCAATCAGGAAAACTGCAGCCACAAATGAATATTTCACGGATGGATCAGTAGGTCTCAGCATCCCAGCAGCAGCAGCAGCAGCTGGGGTCCATTCAGCAACCCTCAAAGGATGCTGGAGGCTCTCTGACAATGCCTCCACTCTACAAACTGAACAAATTGCCATTGCAAAAGCTCTGGAAGACTCTCAGCACAGGCAGGGAAACACAACAATACATACTGACTCGAAAGGAGCAATACAGGCTACAACAAAAGAAAAAGCAGAGGAAAACATCAGACTTCTATCAAGCATATGGGCAATCGCAAGCCTCCATCAAAACAGAAACAGGCAAATATCACTAAATTGGATTCCGAGCCATGTAGGAATCCAAGGAAACGAAGAAGCAGATTCTTTAGCAAAAAATGGGTTACTACACATCAACATTGGTATCAAAATCACCCCCTCGCTCACACAACTGAAAAACAAGGCAGTCTATAGAACACTGCCAACTGCAGGAAGAAAGCAAAGTTAGAAGAGCTGTTTTCTGTGGCTCAAAAACCGCCAAATGGTACATGGACACCGCAAACCTAAAACCACACAATATAACCAAAGACATGTCACGGGCCCTAGCAGTCAAAATCCATCGGCTAGGGCTAGGATACCAATGCACATGGCAAAGAATAGTAGACAACCACCAACCACCCAAGCACTGTGAAACAATCCCTGAAGAACCCCTGGAATACTACCTTCTTGACTGTACAGAGACATAACAGTTAAGAACAAGATATGAAGGAAATGAAAGAACGGCTACCCAAATAACAAAGCACATACTGGCATACATTCACGAATTTGCAGGCTTCCTATGCTCCTACCCACCACCACGGTAACTCTAAAGAATCCTTACCTTTACCTACCCGCTCTCCTTCCCAACCTATCACCTTAAAACAGACCCGACCCCTACTTTAAACTAGACAACAAACCAAAAACCATTCCATCACATCTCTAACCGCTGACTCTTTAGAAATCACTCTCTCCCTTGGCAAAATCTCCTTTTGTCCACCACAATCAACACCCAACAAATACACAAAACACACACGCTGTGACGCACACAAGAATTATGACCGGACAAGGAATATGGCTTTAGATCATCACGAGCTAGCATGCTAGCTATCTGTGCCTGCTGAAATTCTTTTTCCCCAATTGTTGGCCTCTCCCACTAGCCAACACTCATTGCTATCACATTTTTGTCCTCATCTGATGGGTACGAAGTTGCAACCTTGCCTGTTAAAGCTTTTCACTTCAAAATCACCCCCCAAATCACTTTCATGCATCACAATAAAGTTTGCATGTAACCTAACCACCTCACAGACTCATCGACATAGAGTTACGGGCTGCTCTAGGAGCAAGAGCCCGTGCTGGCACAAGGCCAGCTAAATCTGAAACAACAACATCAATAAACTAGCGGTACTTGTCTTCCTGCTCATTATTTCGCACCTCTCTCACAATACTCAGGTTGGTTATCTTTTGACCTTTTATTTTGTTTCAAGTTTTCTAGCAACCTTTTATTTCCCTTTGGCTAAAAAGGATAAATTTCACGTGAAAATACACCAACGGTTTGCGCCTATTTCAAGTAGTTGGCCACGGACTGGAACTGTAAATAGAGCAGCGAGAAACCTAACCATCCAGTTAATTTGAACTGTTACTAAAAACGGAATACTCTTATATGCCACATTCAGTATTCACCCGAATCTTTCCAGGTACTTAGTTTTATATGGACTGTGCCAACCCCTAAATTCTTCTCCATCGTACTTTCAATATTTGAAGAAAGCAGAGGTGAGTGAACATTGTTCACTATAAAATTTTATTGATCACTGATCGTCAGTCTCGGGCAGTGAAATAGCAGAACACCAAATAGGGAAAGTGGGAAACCTTACAACGGCTGCCGTGGAAAAGATGTATAGATATACGCAGGAGGTACGAAATTAATGTAGCAGAAATGAAACGTAGCCAAAACAAAATCTGAAAAGGAAATGCGAGGTACGATTGCCAGAGAAATTGAAAACAATGCAGAAGGTAAAAAGATGGGAGGGGTAGAAATTTGACATATATGTGCGTGTAAAATTTCTACCCCTCCCATCTTTTTACCTTCTGCATTTTTTCAATTTCTCTAGTAATCGTGCCTCGCATTTCCCTTTCAGATTTTGTTTTGGCTACGTTTCATTTCTGCTACATTAATTTCGTACTTCCTGCGTATATCTATACATCTTTTCCACAGCAGCCGTTGTAAGGTTTCCCTACTTGGTCTTCTGCTATTTTACTGCCCTATGCGGATCTGCTGTTATGAAATTGTGGAACAATATTCAGTTTTGTGTTCCAGTTTTTGAAGAGCTACTTGCTTGCTTCAGCTATTAGCCCTTTATAGAAGTAGTCAACGATTATTGCTGCACTCTTTTAATGACTGTATTATATCCCCTCCCATTCATTCATTCCCAAGGATTATAATAATTCTTATTTGGTACCTTGAGCACTTTTGCAAGGTCGGGGTATAACAGGGTATTGTGGAAACTTAATCGAATTTGCTGGAGGGCTTGGGATTGTATAATTCGTTTCTTATGAGCAAAGTTGATAAAGATTCTACTTAAATTAAAGAGCAAAGCTGATAAAGATTCTACTTAAAGTAAAGTAAGATATATTTTGGTTGCTCACTCTCAACTGACGTTAAACGATAGTTTTTACAGCAAACTGGTCCGCTATCTAGGAACTGTGATATCGTACGTCAATCAGCTGTTGCGTTGTGGTAGCTGTACTACAGTAGCTGCACAACAGAGCTAACATCAAAGGAAACCTTGCGTTGAAGAGTCTTTACGGTAAGGAATTATTACGAAAGTTTACGCGTTGTGCGTGTTCTCAGTCTGCAGCCGAGTATTGTCATGCACTCATCAACTTAATTTGTTGTGAAAATAACTGTGTCACCTCGTACAAAGTCCCTAATTCCTGCGTAAATATGTGCATTATGTTTGGCTGTTTGATCACAACTCCAATACTGCCTTTGGCAAACCGGTCTTCAGCACAGTTAAACAATAGCAAACCTGTGTTGAATGCAATCTTATGTAACGTCCGTATTTCGAAACCTAGTCTGTTCAGTGTTTTGGTAAGCTAACAGCGAATTTCCTTGCTGCTAAGCTTTATGTAACGGAACCGGCCCATAGGTTATTTCAATTCAGGTAGTACAGTAGCCTACTATGGTAAATTGGTAGTATATAAGATAACATAACTGCATTAGGCATATGCAGTAAATAGGTAATACTATGTAGAACTAAGCAATAGCTACGTATGGGGTATTACTTTGGAAATTAATTTTTCCTGTAGTATTTTGGTTGCTTATCAAGAATTTACCGTTATTTTCTGTCGGCCACCTGTATTTAACCTCAGAAGGTTAGATCTAAGTAGTAGCTCAGCGGTGGTAATTTCCCTCTAACTTGACTTTTTCTACAGTTTTTTGGTTGCTAATTATGGGTTCACCTTCGATTTTTGTCGCACGTTTGTAATTAACCTGTGATTAACCACAGAACTTCATCCAGCAATGTAGGGGACCCAATGGGAAAGTGGGGTTGTGGGTATACCACCGGGACAGGTGATTTGCTCCCTCCATCCAACAAGGTAGGGGAACCGATGGGCATCCGGGGTTATGGGTGGGGTGTTACTACCCTACAATTTGGGGGACCCCTAGGGAAAGCAGGGTCATGGGTGGGGTGTTACTACCCTACAATTTAGGGGACCCCTAGGGAAAGTGGGGTTATGGGTGGGGTGTTGCTACCCTACAATTTGGTGGACCCCTAGGGAAAGCAGGGTTATGGGTGGGGTAGACCACGGGAATGAGAAAACACCCAAACTTTAGTGTTTACAGCACTACAGAGATGAAAAACCCCCAAACAAACATAGAAACAAGATGACAAAGGTAGCCGTTACAAAGACAAAAACTTTCACTACTACTATTTCGAAAGCTACCTTGCATGCGCCTTATAGGGGAGCTTTTGGTACACAGGCCGACTCCTTACTGAGAAAAAAGGGGGGCTGGGGGGATATGTGCTTTCTGGTCCTTATAAAATTTCAATTTATGGCAAAATAAATTTAAACCCCCAGGTATCAGCACTAAACATGGCGAAATACATTTGAACCCCCAGGTGCTAGTACTAAACAGGGCGAAATACATTTGAACCCTCAGGTGCCAGTACTAAACACGGCAAAGGGGTTTCAGGAGGAATTGAGAAGTTTCTCCTGTCGTTGGAGAGGGTGTGAGGGGTATTCATACGTGACCCTCACAAGTCTTTCTAACTTGAGTATGGCACGTACCTTCATTAAGAAATGCTATTGTCTGGAACGGTAGGAAGTATCGTAGCCAATCACTGAGCATTAACAGTTTTACCTATATGCTGCCCGACTGGTAGCTACAGTATGATGATTTGTATGGTTTTTTAGGAAAGAAAAGACATGACAAAGGTAAACTTTATGAAGACAAAAGCCGAGTTACTGAACAGTACTTGTGTTTACGTAGCAAATGACATAGAGAGAGAGAGAGAGAGAGAGAGAGAGAGAGAATTGCCAGTTCTCTCTATGCAGCGTAATTCTAGCTGTGTTTACGTGGCAAATGACACAGAGAGAGCGCGAGAGAGAATTGCCAGTTCCCTCTATGCAGCGTAATTCTATCCTCGAGAGATTAAAGAGAAGGAATTTTGTTTTAAAGGTATGTCAATGCAGCTTTAGTAAAAATCTTCTGAAGCAAAAAAAAATTTATATATTTTGTTGCTGAAGAATCTCTGAACCAACAATTTTGCACTCAAAGTAATAAGAAGGAATTCGTTCTATTCTTCATGTAACCAGTAAAATACATACACTATTAAAAACTACGTTTTGTATTCAGAACACACGCACTTATGTCATCGTCAGCTTCTCTGACCAAAAGTTCTTTCTTAGATAGAATACAGCTAATACCTGATTGGCTGGCTGGTTGTCATGGAGATCTGCTAGCCAATGACAGCCCTCTACTTCTGTTCTATTTATAGATATATGTCGTGACGGCACTAAGTTTGAACGTTGCCATGATCGTGATTATTTGACTGCTGATGGCAAAAATTACTCAATAATTTGCTTTATATAATTATTTCTTCATGAAAACATGATTTCAACAATAATTTTAACTAATATAGTGGTATGAAAAATCCTACAACAGTCTGTTGTCGTGATGAGTCATCACTTGCGAATCCTATTCCCGGACCGTCCTCAGATTTACGACTACAAACTGATGATGACGTCAGTAACAATAAAAAACAACCCTCTCCAAGATCGATATGATGGAATGTGTTTTATAGTCTTACTTATCGTTAAAATTCACAAGTTGAATTAAAATCATTTTGATTATGTATATTTTTGCGTTTTACGGAATGTTTTTGTTGAAAACAAAATGTGTTAGTGAACTTATGGTCTTAATTTTCCCAATACTTTATTACTGATGATCTTAATCATCTCACATTTATTTAACAGTATATTAGTATAGATAAAAATAAACTGTAATGAATAAATAACTAAAAAAAAAAAAAAACATGAAAAAAGGACAAAAAATCTTACTCTTCATTTTGGAGACTCCACTTCATTTTACTTAACAATTATGTGTTTATGTCTCTGCCTAGGCATCTACTTATGCAGCTGAATTCTATAATTTTTATCATGTTTTACTCTTCATTTTTCATCTTTTACCATGAGCTTTAATTCAAACATTTCTACATTGGTTTATTATCCATACTCTTTATAAAAATAATAATGAAATACAGTATATTTATAGGTATTTATAGGTATATGTATAGATATCGCCGGTTAAACCGGACTATTGGCTAAGACAGACGCCCTGCCCTGGCCCCCCTATTAGTCTGTCTTAATTAGGGATGACTGTACACTCAAAATTGTTCCGACACAATATACAAACCATTGGTCCTTTACATTAGCAATTACTTACGGCGAAGCTGGACATGGCTGTTAAATTCTTGAACAAGGTGGTTAGGCAGTAACTACTGTCAGGTTGGCTGGGAATACCCCCCTTGCCTGAATGTAAACATTCCAGTTTGCTTTCTACTTGTGCTGAGTCTTGTTTTCGCAGCCTGCGCTAGGAGGAGGAGGAGGAGGGAGGAAAGTTTTGCTTCTACGGTGCCCTTGGTGGCCTCCACTCCTTCATTCTCTCTCCCTGAAGGTTCTTCTTTTATCTCTCCTTCGCCATCTTCGCTCACTCATCAGGCAAAGACTGTGAGGGGGAGGGGGCGTGGGCGGTCCAGCGACCTCTTCTCAGGGGCCTCCTCTTGCTGCATAGGGCAGTTCCACTTGGAGCAAGAGGAGTCTCCCTCTACTAATCACCTTTGCTTTCTCTTTCAGGATAACAGTGAGCACCATAGGCACAGCAGTAGCTGGTTGGATATCTCAGTTGGGATTTCTTTGCACGAAGGAGTCCCGACGTTCATACAGTGTTGCTTTGGGATTGACCACAGTACCTGGTTGGAATAGCATAGTTCCATGTCAGGATCGTTCCGACTCTGTTCCTGCCGATGTGGATCAATCGCTGTCATTGCTGGCCCTCATGTATGCTGTGGCACTGCCTCTGGCGTATCTGTGGTCTGTCTTCTTGTGCCATTTCCTGTGTTATGCTCCCGTTGACTCGGCGACAGTCTCTGGGTGGCTCTTTCTGGTCTCCTGCTGCAGCCGTCCTGATTGTTCCTGTCGCTGCTGGTGACGTTCCTGGCCATTGCTGTAGCTCCTGCCTTCCGAACCGCTTCTGTGGCTCCTGTATTGGCTGTCCTGATCGTGCATGCTGCTTCTCCTGGTGGTCGTGTCCTGGCCTGCTTCCATTGTGATCCTGCTTAGCTGCCATGGATCTTATGATGCTTCATGTCCACCATCCTGTAGAAGATGTCAGAGTGAAGGTGAAGGAAGTCGCCCTGTGGAAGTGGCCGCCGTCTTTTTCAGCTTATCTTCAATTTCCTCTTCTGCTTCCTCTCCCGAGGTTCGAGGGGGTCCCGGGAACTGGATAGACCTCCACTGGCCGAAGGAGAGGAAGACTGCTTCTTCCCCCTTGAAGTCCTTGGACAACTAGGGACTGCCTCCTTCCAAGGAGGCAGTGGGTCTCTCATTGGCTGTTCCCGACTTTTGGGTTCGGGAACCGATTTGCATACTCCTGGGTTTTGTGTTTCGGGAGCTGCGGGCATACAGACCTCAGTTTGCGCTCCCGTTCCCAATCCTATAGGTTCCGCCTCTATGACGGGTGCTGCTTCGGATGCTCGTTCACGAGCTGCTCTGAGTGCTCGAGATTCTGTGGAATATCAAGTATCCTGATCTGGTCTGGAGAGTACTCTCCCCGGCCCAGTTTGGGGGGCAGTGCAAGAGAAAGGTCCAAGGCACCCAGGTGTCTAAGCTCTTCCTGCCAGCACTACAAGCACTCCCCGAGTGCTTACCAGTGCTCGGTCGGGTTCCCAGCCTGGTGTCTTGATCCTATCAGTTCGAACATCAGAAAGAAGAAGCAGGGAAGAGGTTCCTTTCGGGAGTCCTGCAGGACTTCTAAGGGACTGCCTCTCTCCTGGGAGACAAGTTTCTCTCATTGGCTCTTCACCGATTCACATTCTCCTCTGGGGTCTCGCGTTTCAGGGGCCGCTAAGACTGGTTCTGTGCCTGGCTCGTTTCGCTTTTCTTAAGAAACCGAAAGCAGCCGCTCCCGATTTTTGGGAGTCTCGTAGGTTGCTCGAATTCTGTGAATCATGAGCACTCCCCTGGCAAGAGGCACAGGACGAGAGAAAGTGCCGAAACACCCAGGTGTCTCAATACTGCCCGCCAGCTGCTTCGCATGCTTGGCTGGGTTTCATCCTTGTGTCTTGAACCTTAGGGTTCGAGCATGCAGGATAGCAGACACAGAATTCCCCTTAACACCTTCTTCTCAAAGGTTCTCGGCCTCGAAGGAGTTTAGAGTTTGGGAAATTAGAGCTAGTTCACGGCAGATGAGTTCCGCCCTGTCCAGTTCCGATTGCATTTGCGCGATCGGCTTGGCTTGCTTGCCCTGCCCAGCCCCTGGTCACATTCGTGGGACTGGCTCGGCTCAGCTCGCCCCACTTGCCTCCCAGTCCATCACTTACCACCCAGTCTGGATTGCGTTTGCACGATCGGCTAGGCCCTGTTCGGTTTTTCCGAATCGGGTTCTCAGCACTGTTCGAGTGAACTTCTTGCTCTTCCCCGGAAAGCGCTCTTCTTCCCGTGTGGCAATAATCTCCTTCAGTTAATTATTGCTCACGGTCCGCTTCTCCTGCTGGTTTTACTGGCAGGGCAGGTAGGGGTACTCTTTCTCCTCACCTGTTCTCTTTTCCTCTCAGTTGTTCCGAGAGGTGCAAGACAGACAGAGAGAGCTCCGATGAATTTGTCTCTCTTCAGAGTTCAGCTGCCTGGCGTGCTTTTGGTGTTGGTCCCCCGATTGTCTTGTAATACAACCAGGTAGCCAAGGAGGGTTTCTTGGGATCTGTCAAGGTCTTCCTCCAAGGAGAGAGGTACAGGAGTTTCATGCTTCGGAAGCAGCGACCTCTTCAAGTTCAGAGTGCCCTCGTTTCTCAGAGAACTTCATTCCAATTGATCAGTGCAAGGATCCCTGGGACAGGACCGCAGCTCCCCCAATGAATAATCTTCATCACTCACAACCCTTGCAGTTCGTGAAGGGGCCGAGAGTTTCGGGGGCTGCTGCGGTCCTTGCTTGTGAGAGTGTTTTCGACCAGATGAATACTTTTCTTCGGGCAAGGAGTTCATTCAGGTCGAGACACCAAGTTCCTCCTCTGCCTCGACAGAGTACGAATTCTTCTTGCCTCAGAGGGTCTTGCCAACTGCAGGTTGTTCTGACTCTGCCTCACCCGGACTGGGTTCTCTCTTTTCTTCTTGCCGTGAAGGGTATTCTCTTCTACAATGAGAGGCAGCGATCTTGGAGGACACCTCCTGGTTTCCTCCAGGCAGTCTCCTGATGGATCCACGATCCTTCACTTTTAGGCCTCCTCTCCTTGGATACGACCATTCCTGGAAAGAACCCTGCCTTCTGGAGACTGGCCTTGTCCGGGGGTGGGTCTTCCTATACCAGACGGCAATCTGTGGGCAATCCTGGTGCTAAGAAGAAGGGCTTTGTCCTAATTCGGATCTCTGGTTTCGTAAGTCCCGAATTGGCTGGACCCTTAGGAACAAACCTTTACTTGGTTCTGCCTTTCTCTTTCAGAGATTTGCCAGATACCGCAGTAATCAAGGTTCATACCAGGGCACTGCCTTGTCCTTTGGACAATGGCCAAGACCTTTGGGTCTTAGTCATCTCTGCTTGACCTTAAGTTCAAGCCAGCCCCCCTCAACTCCTAAGAAGTCCCAGGCTTCGGAAGAAGTTCGCGGAACACAGAGCCCTCTTCTTCCCTTCTGGGAAAGTGCACATAACTGTGTGTCTTTCCACCCTCTTCTCCATAAGGGAGGAGGACAGAAGGGAAGAGAGAAAGAAGTATCTCCATTGAGATTTAGCTGCGGTTCCTGTCCCGTGCTCCACACGTGCCCTTACAAGGGTCGTTGGACAGAGATGTACCCTCTTAGGACCATCGCTCATCTCGCTCCAGCTTTGGTGTAAGAAGAATAGGTGAAGGGGATCAATACCTCAACTCTTTCCTGGATGTCGTAAGTGGACTTCGAATCCATTGGCATCTATTGTTGGGTTCGAGTCCTTCTTGTTCCCCCTCCTCCTTGGACTTTGTATCGATGATCCAGATCAATCGTTGCCTTGTCCTATTAGGGAGCTGTGGTACTTTCCGAAAAGGTTCATCATTCCTAACTTGGATGTCATCGACATTTTTGCAAGTACTATCTCTCCCAAGGAAGAAGTGTGTAAGGACACATCTCTCTCCTGGCTTCGTGAAGCAATCGAAGGAGGTACTCGGCAGCTGGCAACAATGGTACAGGTACTTTCCACCAGAGAGCTCACAAAGTCAGTGGCTTGGTCCATCCCTCACATTCCAGAAGTTTCTGTCGGTCTGGAAGCAAGATGTGGTCTCATAGACCACACTCTTATCTTCTACCTGTGGTCTTGCCCACAGGCCCTTGGAACCTTTTTTCCTTGGTCCTGTGGTGGCTGCTCAACAAGTTGTGTTTTCTTACCCGGCTCCTTCAAGAGGACTAGTAGCATCTTGCCCAAGGTGTTGGTTCTGGAAGTGATAAGGATTCCGAGAGTGACTGGCCTCTCCTCCTCCTCTCTCTTCCTCCTACTTCTCCTCCTTCCTCTTCCTCCTACTTCTCCTCCTTCAGGATGAGAATAGGACTCAAACTGATACTTGCTGGATCTGGCGTCTGATGTGGTAAGACTACGCATCGAGCACCTGCTTTATTTTTCTTATAGAATCATAGAAGCAATTCCGCTCCTTCCTCTAGCAAGGGGAGGAAGGAGAGACTGGCAATAAGGGAAACCCTATCTCGGGTTTTCCTTACTGCCTCCGACTCTTAGATTCTTCCCAGCCTATTTCATATGAGTTACATTTCCTCACTCATGCGAAAAAGTCCATTATCTGACATTTGATCTTGAAGTTCCTACACTCCAATCAATATGTCAGAGGCACGGTACTCCTCCTTACTCTTTCGACCAGGAGGAATAGCCCAGGTGTGCAGAACTCCAGTCAGTTCAAGAGACCCACTCAGATTCCTTATTCCAGCCAGTGAGTGTTCCTAATGTACAGGACCGATGGTTTGTATATCGTGTTGGAACAAATCACAATTTTTAAAAGTAAATTGTATTTTTCTTAACTATACAAACCTAAGGTCCTTTACATTACATTTTATGCCCACCTCATGCCACCCCTCAATCTGAACCTGGGCTGAAAGGTAAACTGGAATGTTTACATCTGGGTAGGTGGGTATTCCCTGCCTACCTGATGGTAGTTACTGCCTAACCACCTTGTTCAAGAGTTTAACAGCCTTGTCCAGCTTCGCTGTAAGTAATTCCTAATGTAAAGGACCTCAGGTTTGTATAGTTATGAAAAATAAATTTACTTTTAAAAATTGTGATTTTACTTCATTTTCAGATTAGGAACTTCTTCGATGAACTAGCACTTTCTTTAGCTTGGAGATCAGCTATCAAAATTATGGCTTTTTTCAAAACAACATTATTAACTACCCTTAGGCAAGGGACCACTAGTGTCTTTTACCGCAGCTTTTCAGGTGAGTAAATTTCTGTAAATCATGGGTGACTTTGGAAACTGGTAGAACTGACTGTATATACTGAGTAAATAAAGTTACTTTGACCTATAATGTATTTGTCACTTGAAAAAGCAACTGTATCCTTAAAGTCAGTGTTCATGTATGACAACTTATAACTTTTTTTTTGCTGCTTATTTTACTTGGGAAGACAGAAACATCTATTTGTTTCACATGCATCTAAAACTTTATCACTAAAAAAATAAGCAGAAAATAAGAAAACCTGGATGCACTGCATAAGAAAACAATGAAAATGATACAGGTATAATGTGAAGGTCTGCCCACTGTCATTTATAAGATGTCAGGATGTATTAAAACTACATTAGTTTTTTTAAATGAACCTTACCTCTCCATTATATAGCTTTTAATTCCACACCAGTGGGGTTAAGTAGATGGATATTCATAGAAAACTGAGTGTTCTCATTTTTTTTTCAATCTGTTGAACCACCGTTGGCATGGAAGTAAAAGCTAAATAATGGAGAGAGGTATATTTAAAAAATAAATCTTAAGTTGTGGAGAGCGTTAAGTATTTAAAAAAATAAATCCTAAGTTTGTTCCGACATGATATACAAACCACTGGTCCTTTACATTAGGAGTCACTTATGGCGAAGCTAGACACGGCCAATAAACTCTTGAACAAGGAGGTTAGGCAGCAACTACCATCAGGTAGGCGGGAATACCCGCCTGCCCGGATCTGAACATTCCAGTTTGCTTCCGGCCATCATGCATTGCAGATGTGTTTTCGGATCTCTTTGCCTGACTGTCATTAAGCTCTTTTTATCCCGGTGGGATCTTTCTGTATTTTTGTGTATGTTGTATATTACGTGTTTGATATTTAGTAATATACAAACCCATGATTTGTGATAGTCTTGCATAGGCCATCGTACCCTGCGTCTGTGTCTTGGGTTTGAGAGCTAAGGGCATATTTAGAGGGGCGTAACTGAGTGGTAATGCTTCTCTTCCAGTAGCCATTTATTTAGATACTGAAGGTATATTAGATTGGGATGTAATATCTTCGCTCCCATTCATTGACTGGGATGTAACAAGTTCACTCCCCTTCTTGGGCTCCTGCCCTCCATGTACAAGGGTATGACTACTTCCTTTCTACTTATGCTGAGTGTTGTTTTTGCCACCTGCACTATGGAGAGTTGCAGGGGGGCTAGTTTGCAGGCATTGTTGCTAAGTTTTGCTTCCTTGGCGCCCTTGGTGGCCTCCACTCCTTCCTTCTCTCTCCCTGTAAGGCTCTTTTATCTCTCCTTCGCCCTCTTCACTATCTTGCTGGGTGAAGACCGCGAAGGGGGGGGGGGCACGGTTGTGCGGGCGACCTCTTCTGAGGGGCCTCCTCTCGCTGCGTAGGGCAGTGTTTGCTTCAGGATCGACTACAGTGCCTGGTTGGAATGGCATAGATCCATGTTGGGATCATTCCAACTCTGTTCCCGCTGATGTGGACTGATTGCTGCCATTGCTGGCCTTCATGTATGCTGTGGCACTGCCTCTGGCATATCTGTGGTCCATCTGCTCTTGCTGTGTTTCCTGTGTTATTGCTTGTGTTGACTCAGCAACAAGTCTCTGAGCGACTCTTCCTGGTCTCCTGCTGCAGCCATCCTGATTGTTCATGTCGCTGCTGGTGACGTTCATGGCTGTTGCTGTAGCTTCTGCCTTCTGAACTGCTCCCATAGCTCTTGCATCAGCTGTCTTGATCGTGGTCGTGTCCTGGGCTGCTTCCGTTGTGATCCTGCCTAGCTGCCCTGGAGGTTACAATGTTTTGTGTCCACCATCCTGTAGAAGATGTCAGAGTGAAGGTGAAGCAAGTCGCCCTGTGGATGTAGCTGCCATATTCTTCAGCTAATCTTCGATTTTGTCTTCTGCTGCCTCTTCCCTTCCTCTCCCAAGGTTTGGCTGAAGGAGAGGAAGGCTGCTTCTTCCCCCTTGAATTCCCTTGGACGTCTAAGGACTGCCTCCTTCCGAGGAGGCAGTGGGACTCTTGTTGGCTCTTCTCGACCTTTGGGTTCAGGAAAAAAAGTTAAGTATATCTTAGTTTAACCAGACCACTGAGCTGATTAACAGCTCTCCTAGGGCTGGCCCAAAGGATTAGATTTATTTTTATGTGGCTAAGAACCAATTGGTTACCTAGCAAGGGACCTACAGCTTATTGTGGAATCCGAACCACATTATACCGAGAAATGAATTTCTATCACCAGAAATAAATTCCTCTAATTCTTCATTGGCCGGCCAGAGACTCGAACTCGGGCCTAGCAGAGTGCTAGCCGAGAACTCTACCGACTCATCCAACGAGGAACTGATATGGTGGAGATGGGTAGATTTTGATGCTTAGGTATACAGTCCATGAATTGATTGAGTACATATACAGCAGATTCAAAATCGACATCCCCTTAGTTGTAAGTTATTCCCATGGTAAACTGAATGAGATATTAAATGATATATGTGGTTTAACAGTTGTGATTACGAAAAGTCATGCGTGTGTGTGACAGAACTTCATAATTAGCCAAGTGTTACAAACTTACTGATTGCTATCATGGTTGAAACTAGAGGATTTTTAATCTCCTTACAAGTATCTCTCTTGATAGTTGAATGGATTAAGTTGACTGTTTTTTACTGTATCCTAGCCAAAGGCACTGGTTTGAATCCATGCCAGGAAGACACACTTATCAGTTATAATTTCTCCTTGGGTGTGAGCTATTCACAAGGTAAAGTAAACTGAAATTTTACATAAAATATATATTAATATTAATATATAAATTTCTATTCATATATCTACCTCCCTCCTTTCCCCTTCCCCCTCCCCATCATCACCTTCAGTGGTGTGTAATGCAAAGGACCTGTGTGAAATTCCATCACTCATATATTTTTCCTGTACTTTATCTTCCACAAATCTCCACTGACCTCCGGCTCCTATCTCAGTTCTGATGCAGGTAGGTTTAGGTCTTCCAACTCTGCTTATGCCACCAGGAACCCAACAGACACAATCATTGTGTCTAAATATGAAAGATTCAGCCTCATTAACCCTTTCTCCATTTGCTATTTTATCCTTTGTGCAAACTCTGTTCTCATTACTTCTGTATTTCTTAGATTCATCTTCAGTCCCATCTCCTCTAGATATCTGATAAATTTTATTGAGCAAGCTGCATATTTTATACCAGTCAAGTTTCTATCATTAGTCCAGTCCAACTTTACTCTTTCATCGCTGACCACTTTTTCTATTACAAAATCCACGAGGGGGTAACAACATTATTTTTGTAACACCCCACCACTTATTGCACATTCGCTTGACAAGACTCCAACAACTTTAACTTTGCATCTACTTTGTTCATGGATTATTTCAATCAGCCTTGCATATTCAACAGGAATGCATTAATACACTAACACAAGGCCTTACAATATATTATTGTGGTGATGTTGCCAAATGCCATCAGAAGAGGATTTTTGAATTCCATACGCTGCTGCACAGTAAGTCTTAACACAAATATGATCTGAATAACTGTCTTTTCTAAAATCAGCTTGTTCATGTAAGTTTATTACCAGCTTCTCAAGCCTATTGAGAATAACCACATTTAAATATTTTCAGTTTTCAGTACCACCCCATTACTGGGGGCCATCTCTATATTATGTCTAAATTAATGTGGCAGAATCCATGGGGATTCATGGTATGAATACACTGAAGGATAACCAGTTCCTTGTAGCTCCAGCTCCTACTTAAAGTCAGTGACCTCTGCAGTTGTCAGTTAATGGGGATTTTAACCTCTGCAGTTGTCAGTTAATGGGCATATATGGGTGTTAAGACTTTTCCAGTTAATAATATTTTCGATAAGTTGATAATTGGATTGTAAGGACCCTGAATCAAACTGAAAAGACACAATGGGCAGAAAATGAATTCAAGAAATATGGACTGAACATCTGGTCTTTACCATGATGAGGATTTTCCTTGTGTCATAATGTGTATTTCAAGTAGCTCTCTATCAACTTGTATCAAATGTACAGTAATTAGAACTATCAAATGTCATACTTGATGGACATGCTTCAATGTGATTTTATGAAAACTGGAATGATTTAAGGCCTCTCATGACTGATAGATTACTGAAGTAAATAAAGTTAATCATTTTATTTCCTCAGCAAGTACAAAGAACTACTGCCCTCATGCTAAGGTGGGGTTTATTGGTCTTGGAAACATGGGAGGACCAATGGCTACTAATTTAATACAGAAGGTATGTAATCAAAATTTCGCTGTTATTTTTGTACCCAATTGTGTGGAACATGATGTCATTGTTTTAGTTCACATCTCTTGACTTGGTGTTTGTTGGAATTATTAAAATTTCCACTCTTATGTTTCAAAGTTGCTGTAACAATTTTTTTTTTTGCAATTATGACTCTGTACCCAAATCCTAAATACATGGTATCTCATCACAGTCCCAATAATCACAAACAGTACTGAATATGCCTATATCCATGTCCCATATGTTCCCAGGTTCACCAGCCTTTTATTTGCCAAACAGAAGGTAGTTTAACTACTTGCATTTCAAAAAATAACCTCACTTTTTGTAAACTTGCAGTGCTGTTAATTACTCTATTTACAGATTAATGAGTGTTTACTTAGCAAAAAAAAAAAAAAAAAAAAAAAAAAACACTGGATCAGTTCATACCAGTAATTAATTTGCCATGTTTTCTGGTGAATCTTAATAATTTCAGTCCTTTTTTACTTTAGTGCTTTCAGTAGGTGGTAAAAGTGATCCGAATTTAGTAGGTATATTCCAGTTGCCAGTTTTGTCTCTGGATTGCCAGCTCAGTAGGTGCAGCAGACATTGTGAATTATTGATCTTTGATCATTCTGATAATTTAGCTTTTTAACAGTTTTTGCTTCGTTCAAATGTATGATTTCAGGGTTTTGAGCATATTCCATCTTTTTTTTTAATGTGGTTGGTGAAGGTTTTTAAATCATGTGTTTGTTACCTAGAAATGAGTTTTGTTTGCATAAACCACTTTATCTTCCCATTTTATGTAACAGACTGTAATTATATTGTTGTGCTTCTTTGCTTTGATTCCGGGGATTTTTGGTAATTGTTAGATACACATTTTTCAAGTGCTCACACCCACTCGCAGGCCTACTTCAGCCACACTCGCTACACACCTACCTTATCTGGTGCATGATTGGGGCACCTGACTCCTGCATTTCCCATTACTAGCCTACCTGTCCCATTTCGCCATGCCTGTTGTCCTTCTAACGTGTGTGTTAAGATTCATATATTTGGCCTAGTTGAAAGAAACTGATTTATTCTATGTTGACTTTATGCAGACTTACCTTAGGCAGATAATAAGTATGACTGCATTTCTGTCTACTGCAATGACCATTCCTCTTCCTGCAGCCAGTACTCACCAGTGCCTGCTGCACCAGCAGTGAGGCTTTGCTAACTGTTATTGCTTCTTCAGATGTAGACTCCTATGGATGATCCTGTACCTGCACCCACTCCAATGCCACTGCTGGAAGATGTTTCGCTCCCTTGTCCTAGTCTTTGACAATAATCTTCTCCAGACTTCTTGACACCAGTCACTATTGAGGTTGAGATGTAATCCTGAATTACCATTGTGCTTCTGTAGGGTCTTCCTCTTTAGAGGTTGCATCCACAAGAGGAGTGTCAACTTTGATATCACCAGGCACCAAGACAGCGACTGTCATCACTCACTGTTGACCTCCGCCACCCACAACCATGAACCCCAATGAGAGATTGATAGGATGTCACAATCAGTGATCACAGCAAAAATGACCATGACTTTCCCTTCTTACAATGACAATGGCAAGATCAAGCTTCCTTCCTCTATCCCTGAAATGTATTGGAAAAAAAAAAAGCGCAGTGACAGTCTCCCACAAGATTCTTTGATTCATCCTTAGGCTGTTTTTCCTTACCAAGAGCCACAAAGAAAAGCAGTTGACCAGCTCTCTGCCTCAGGAATTGCCCCTCTCTTTGACAAAGAGTTGCAGTGTACTACTTCACTGCTTCCCTTGAGTGACATATCTTTGCAATTTCTTCAGAATCATTTGGGAGGAAGAAAAGGAAAAGGTCATTTGCATTGGAGATTAGCTTGGTTTCCAGTCAACCAAGCCAGACTCCTATTAATCTTCAGGAATACTCTCATGCCAAAAACACACTCATGCCCAACTAGTGGCCATCTGAATCATCAAAGGCCTGCTTCATGGTTGTTGAGCACTCAGATGATGATGACAGGGAGATAGACCTTAGTCATGCAGGATGATGCTTTCTTTTGAAAGCTCTTAATCAAGTTTGTAAGATCTTTGAACCAGAGCAACCTCAAAAGTACAAAAAGGAAGTTTATACCACCAAACTTAGGGGCACCTTCAGAAAGGATGACCCCACTAACCTCGTCTCTGACCTGCCTACCTGTACCACTTTCTCAGATATTGCTGATGTAAAGTTTTGGGTGGAGGGACAAGAACTAGCAAGGGGCAAGACCAGCCCATGGCTGCACCTCAATTGTTTTTGCTGCCAGACCATTAGCTGTGTCATCCATTTTTTGACCATGGAGAATGTTGCCAAGCTTACCCTTGCTACTTCTCTATCCCCTGTCAGCTTCATGCCAACTGGGGTGGATGTAATGGAGTGGTTATTCTGGTAGGATCTCATCATGTCCAGTTGGCAAGAATGAGTACTAAATGCAGATAGTTCTTTGCTTTTTGAGGGGCCAAATCATCTAATGAATTATTAATGCCATGAGGATGGTGCTTTTCCTTGGCTGTGCATCCATATAATTCATATCTAAATGGTCATCAACCATCTTTCCTCACATTTATGAAGAAGTGAGAGGTGGTGACCAAGGACTTCTCCAGCTCTTAGCCATTTCTGAAGTTGAGGGTCTCAGGGTCTTGGATCTGTTAAACCCATTCATGTTGTAAGAGACCTCTCGGAGAGGTTAACTTTGCTTGGTTTTTACCAGAAGCATGTTGCCCTTCAAACAATAGCCAATGGCAAGCAGAAGGCATCTTTAACCAAGACATAATTTATAATCTTCTATTTTATATCTGGATACCTCTCAATGCCAGGTTACTTTTGTTACTTTATGAGAAAGATTTCTCTTAAATGATCGGACTTACATCTGTTAGGACTGGTAGTTGTTGCAGGAGTTAGGGGTTCACTACCTTCCACTTAACCACAACTTCATCTCTCATGCATTGTGCTGACTAAGAGGAATATTCAATTTGATACAGTTGCCTTAATATGTAAATCATAGGATTTTTACAGTACTATTTACAAACTTATGTGTTACCATAGACTTGGTTCCTACCTCATTACAGTTTGCAAGTGCTCTACTGGATCCTACACACACAATCAAACACTAGGGCATTTAATATCTCGGCTTCCCACCTAACAATGATTCAGGCATGCATATATGTGATTAATGGGGTTGTGAGGAAAAAAAATCTTGTGTCACATACAGTTTATACAAAAAGTGAGCTTATTGTTGGGACATGAGTGCGGAATAAGAGGGTACATGCAAAATTTCCCCATTTTTCTAACAGACAAAAGATTTGTGAACCTGGGAGGATTTGGAACATGAATAAAGTGCAGGCATATGATATGTATAATCAATGGGTTTAGGTGAAAAAACTCTCCACAGATTTTATGATAAAAAGTATACATGACCTCAGAGCAAAATGATCACTGTTCATAGTTAAAGAGGTGAAGTATGCTTATCAAAATCTGGATAGTTAGAGAGAGTTGGTTGTTAGGGAAAAGTGATAAAATAAAAGGCTAAAATCAGATTAAAAGGTCTATAGTGGAAATGGCTGAAAATGCAAGCACAAAGTGGCAGTAGTAGTGTGAGTTCAAGATGCACAAAGGTCATTTGAAAAGAGTAAAAGACCTCCAATTTTTGACAGAGGACAGGCAAGGAAACAGACAGAGGCGTGTACTGTACAGGGAAAAAGAGGCTGATGGCAAAGGCAGAGGAAGATTTTGGAGGAA
The DNA here is from genome assembly GCF_040412425.1 of Macrobrachium rosenbergii. NCBI lineage: Eukaryota > Metazoa > Arthropoda > Malacostraca > Decapoda > Palaemonidae > Macrobrachium > Macrobrachium rosenbergii. The sequence goes on along the minus strand of NC_089751.1, from coordinate 24,250,954 downwards.
TGGAATCAGAATCTTAGCACAGTTGAGGGAAGACATGTTAGGAAGAGTAAAATTGATGAGTAGATGTAAAAGAGGAAACTGTAAAAGTTGAGGAAGTAATCAAGTTGAAAGAAATGTTGAAACGGTGGTGGCTGAATTGACTGAATAAAGATAACTGACTGATGAACTAAAGGATGTCGACATAACAAGGGGACAGATAAAGAATATATCAGAAGAGGTTTGGAGAACCTTGGAGAAGATGAAAAATAAAGCTATGGAAATCAAGAACAAGATGTAATTTTCTTAAAGCAGTAAGAGAATTAGCTGATTAGAATACATGGAAATACTGGAAAGGAGGATATGGGACCAGAAGTTGGAAAGAGTATTACAACAAAAATATATGAAGGGAAAAGGATGTACTACAGTGTGAAAAATATTCATTGAGCAAGTGATATTGCCATACCGTAATGTAAGATCTAGACTGATGTTAGTGGCAGCACTGGTAGGAATATAGTGAACCCTCTGTATTCGCGGGGGATGCGTACCACGCCCCCCCAGTGAATAGCTAAAATCCGCGAATACTTAAAACCCCTCTAAAAACACTTAGAACTGCCCATTTTGATAGCTTAAACCAAGAAACCCCTGTAAAAATGCTTATACCTGAGTATTTTAATAGTTTTATCACAAAAAATGCATATATTCATGAAAATTATATGAAAATACAGCGATTAGGGAATATTTCTCAGTGAAAAATACCGCGAATGGGCGAATTTTCTGCGAAAAATGGCTATTTATGTTCCACAGAGAAACCCGCGAATGCGTGAGTCCACGAACCATGAGAACGCGAATACGGGGGGTTTACTGTATCCAGAAAATTTAAGGTAAATCACCAGTTGATTCCTACATTGCTTATCATAGTAAAGCAGGTGCTGTCAGAGATTTCAAGGGACTGGCATTTAAGACAGGATGCATAACAGTGATCCAGGACTGAACAGTACAAACAATTGGCATAAAGAGTGAATACACATCAGCTGCAAGAAGGAATATGAAATAAAAATAGACAGCAGTGCAGGCAGGTAATATAAACTACACAACAAGGTTGGACTGAAGGGATATATATTCAATAATAGTGAGAAGTATAGTTAAACAAAGATTTTCATTAAGCTGAAAGGGTGGTGAACTGGCAATGTAAATACAGGTTAACCTACCATAGGTTTTATTAAAATTACCTTTGATTGCTAAAAAAATCATTATGTATGGTGTAATATTGGGTTTCAAGAAGTGATGCTTCTGAGACTGACTTAATTTATGTTGCATTTATTACATTTGCAGCAGCTTGAAATATGTACCTATTCAAAGTTTTCTGTTGATATGCTCTTAAATATGCTAGTAGTATAGTGCCTTAAGGGTTATTTTCTAATTCTACATTAAATGCAGGGTCATAGTGTAGTTGCCTATGATGTGAATCCCGAAGCCTTGGAAAATATCCAGGATGTAGGGGGAAGTGTTGCACCATCTCCAGCAGAGGTTGCAAGTAAGGCTGACAGAATAGTGACAATGCTACCTAACTCACAGCATGTACTTACATGCTATATGGGAGAAAATGGCATCTTTAAGTGAGTACCTTGTATATACAGTAGTGATTTGCCATTTGTTATTTTCTGTCATCTGCATTTACTAACAGCTTATGTTCATTAAATAGAAGCATTATGTACCTGTAAATTTAAATTAGGGAGGAACATTGCTGTAAAAAGTTTTCTTCTCATACCTTTAGATGTAAGATGAGTATGGCTGTAATGGATTAAATTTACTCTTGTAATGACATTGCTGATCGTTTTTATCTGATGCTTTGCAGAAACTTTCAAATCCATTAGCCAGGTTTATCAGGATGATATCCAAATTTACTGCTTTTTTTCATTGGTATGCAGGACTGTTCAGCCTGGGACCTTACTCATTGATAGTAGCACAATTGATCCTAATGTCTCCAAAGAGGTGGCAGCTCTGGCAGTGAAAAAAGGTGCAGTTTTTATGGATGCACCTGTATCAGGAGGTAAAAAATTTGAAGCCTTACTTTTAGAAATGTACACTTATTAATTTTTGTTTAACTGAAATACTTTTACTTTTTTTTGTTTTGTTTTGATGGTTGATGGTAAGAGACAGTTGGTATAATTATGAAAAAACGTTTGTAGCTGTAGTTTTAAAGCTGTTTTTCTTTTGGTCAAGCATCAAAAAGTTTTCAGACTTGAAGGAATGGAGTATGTGACCAAATAGTCACTCCTAAATTTATGAAAGTGGGAGGGGGGAGAACCTGTTGACTTAATTGTTACTGGTTAAGTAGTAAGTTCTATCAAACTACACAGAAGCAGCATTCTAAGCACTTCCATTAGTACAGGGAATAGTCATGTTTGGCAGTCTTAGTATTGGTTTTATTAACTATGATGAATTTCCATAGCTGCTGCTTATGTAAAGCAGCAGCTTCATATGTTGTACTTGTGCTTTAATATTTTTCATTTCTTACAGGTGTTAATGCTGCTAAAGCTGGCACATTAACTTTCATGGTTGGAGGTGACGAGAGGGAATTTGAGGCAGCTAAAGAACTACTTTCTGTAATGGGAAAGAATATTGTTTATTGTGGTTCAGTTGGAAATGGACAGGCTGTCAAAATTTGCAATAACATGTTGTTAGCTATTACCATGATTGGCTCAGCTGAGACTATGAATCTGGGCATGAGGTCAGTAAAACTTACTGATATTTTTACAAATCACTATCTGTAAGCTTCAATAATTTGATCCTCATTAATCCATATTTTTATATAAGTAACTTACCAGGTAATTACATTGCTGTTAGTTCCTACTTTTCGTGGCAGCTCAGGTTTTAAAAATTTCATAGTAGCGCTCATATTGTTTTGGCGTAGGGAACAGACCCTGCCCACTTTAGGGGGAGAATGGGTACAACCAGCTCAGGTATTCAATTCATTAATGCTGCTCGTCGACTGAACATTGGTTGCTGGGTAGCTTTTGTTTTGATTTGTTTTCTCCGGTTGTTTGCGGACATCACTGAACTTGGTGAAGTACATTGTAGTTTTTGGTAGCGCTAATCAGCTTTTTCCCTTAATTGTGACTGGATATGTCAGACTCTAGTGCTCATAGTATTAGGTATTGCAGCAAGGGCTGCAAGACAAGACTGACATCTGCTAAGTATGAAACTCATACTATCTGCACCTCTTGTAGAGGGCAAAATTGTTCTCCAGACATTAACTGAGACGAGTGTAAGGAGTGGGATCGAAGGAAATGGAAGACGTTGCAGTATTCTCCAGAGGTGTCTGTCCTTTCAATTCCTATAACAGATTTTTCCCCTATTCCAAGTCCTCTATCTCTACCTGTAGCTCCTTTACCTGGCTCCCTACCTTCCGAGCCAAGTGCCTCAGCCAGCCTTGAAGCCTGAGTAGATAAGAAGTTTAGCATTATGGTAGATACCGCAACCCAACTGGATGCTTCTGTTAACCCTTAAACGCTGAGCCTCTATTTACAAAAGTGTCTGCCGTATGCCGACAGGATTTGAGAGTTAGCGCCGAAGCGGAAAGAAAGTTTTTTTCAAAAAATCACAGCACGCTTAGTTTTTAAGATTAAGAGTTCATTTTTGGCTCCTTTTTTTCTCATTGCCTGAAGTTTAGTATGCAACCATCAGAAATGGAAAAAAATATCATTATCATATATAAATATTGGAATATATGACAGCGCAAAAAAAAATTTCATATATAATTTGTATACAAATCGCGCTGTGAGCAAAACGGTTAAAGCTAATGAGTTATTTTGTTTTGTTGTATTGTACACTAAATTGTGATGATTTTGGTATGTAACAAATTGTAAAATGGTCAAAGCAACACAGAGAAAATATTATCGCAAAATGATGCATGAATTCGTAACGTGCGGACGTAACAAAAAGTTTTTTCAAAAATTCACCATAAATCGAAATATTGTGCTAGAGACTCCCCATTTGTTGCAAAATGAAGGTAAATGATTGAATATTACTAGTATGTAAGAGTTTTAGCATACAATTGCATTTTTCGACCATTTTGGTCAAGTCAAAGTTGACTGAAGGTTGAAATTTTGGCACTTATTGTGATTTATATGAAAATATTTCAAAACTGATGAAAGCTACAACCATGAATTATTTTTTTTGTATTTTACATGAAATTGCGCACATTTCCATATATAAAACGTTATGTAGCGGCCAATATAAAACGGTGCAAAAATCACAACAACATGACTAAAGAATTTCAGAGATTTTCAGCAGAGTTAGTGCGCGCAGACGTAAGGAAAAAGTTTTTTCAAAAATTCACCATAAATCGAAATGTTGTGCTAGAGACTTCACGTATGTTGCAAAATGAAGGTAAATGATTGAATATTACTAGAATGTAAGAGTTTTAGCTTACAATTGAATTTTTCGACCATTTCGGTCGAGTCAAAGTTGACTAAAGGTTGAAATTTTGGCACTTGTCGTGATTTATATGAAAATATGTCAAAATTGATAAAAGCTACAACCATGAGTTAATTTTTGTATTTTACATGAAATTGCGCACATTTTCATATATAAAACTTTATGTAATGGCTAATAATAAAATGGTGCAAAAATTACAACAAAGTGACTAAAGAAATTCAGAGATTTTCAGCAGAGGTAGCGCGCGCAGACATAAGGAAAAAGTTTTTTTTCAAAAATTCACCATAAATCAAAATATTGTGCTAGAGACTTCTCGTTTGTTGCAAAATGAAGGTAAATGATTGAATATTACTAGTATGTAAGAGTTTTAGCATACAATTGCATTTTTCGACCATTTTGGTCAAGTCAAAGTTGACTGAAGGTTGAAATTTTGGCACTTATTGTGATTTATATGAAAATATTTCAAAACTGATGAAAGCTAAAACCATGAATTATTTTTTTTTGTATTTTACATGAAATTGCGCACATTTCCATATATAAAACGTTATGTAGCGGCCAATATAAAACGGTGCAAAAATCACAACAACATGACTAAAGAATTTCAGAGATTTTCAGCAGAGTTAGTGCGCGCAGACGTAAGGAAAAAGTTTTTTAAAAAATTCACCATAAATCGAAATGTTGTGCTAGAGACTTCACGTATGTTGCAAAATGAAGGTAAATGATTGAATATTACTAGAATGTAAGAGTTTTAGCTTACAATTGAATTTTTCGACCATTTCGGTCGAGTCAAAGTTGACTAAAGGTTGAAATTTTGGCACTTATCGTGATTTATATGAAAATATGTCAAAATTGATAAAAGCTACAACCATGAGTTAATTTTTGTATTTTACATGAAATTGCGCACATTTTCATATATAAAACTTTATGTAATGGCTAATATAAAATGGTGCAAAAATTACAACAAAGTGACTAAAGAAATTCAGAGATTTTCAGCAGAGGTAGCGCGCGCAGACATAAGGAAAAAGTTTTTTTTCAAAAATTCACCATAAATCGAAATATTGTGCTAGAGACTTCTCGTTTGTTGCAAAATGAAGGTAAATGATTGAATATTACTAGAACATAAGAGTTTTAGCATACAATTGCATTTTTCGACCATTTCAGTCGAGTCAAAGTTGACTGAAGGTTGAAATTTTGGCACTTATCATGATTTATATGAAAATATTTCAAAACTGATGAAAGCTACAACCATGAATTATTTTTTTTGTATTATACATGAAATTGCGCACATTTTCATATATAAAACGTTATGTAATGGCCAATATAAAACGGTGCAAAAATTACAACAACGTGACTAAAGAATTTCTGAGATTTTCAGCAGAGTTAGCGCGCGCGGACATAAGGAAAAAGTTTTTTTCAAAAATTCACCATAAATCGAAATATTGTGCTAGAGACTTCTTGTTTGTTGCAAAATTAAGGTAAATGATTGAATATTACTAGAATGAGGGAGTTTTAGCTTACAATTGCATTTTTCGACCATTTCGGTCAAGTCAAAGTTGACCGAAGGTTGGAATTTTGGCACTTACCGTGATTTATATGAAAATATTTCAAAACTGATAAAAGCTACAACCATGAATTATTTTTTGTTGTATTCTACATGAAATTGTGCACATTTTCCTATATAAAAGTTATGTAACGGCTAATATAAAATGGTACAAAAATTATGAAAAAGTGACTAAAGAATTTCTGAGATCGTAAGAGCCTGACGCTCTCTCTTCCAAACACGTGTGTGTTCGTGTGTTCGTTGTCCATCGGAGTGGCGAGACATTTGGGGTCTTCACAAACAGAAACATACACACAGTTTGATACAGAAGATTTGTTGGAACATTATGAGTACATGATTAGAATGCTTGCATGGCAATGCAAGTAGTGGTGATTGTACATACATCAAGACAACAATGGTTAGGGAGAAACAGACGGAAATATTGTATGGTTGAAATCGCGTTCCTTTGGAGAAAGAAAACGAGATGCTCTTGCTGTCTTGTCCACTCCGATGGACGACGAACACACGAACACACACGTGTTTGGAAGAGATGGCGTCAAGCTCTTACAAGATTTTCAGCAGAGTTAGCGCGGACGTAAGGAAAAAGTTTTTTTTCAAAAATTCACCATAAATCGAAATATTGTGCTAGAGACTTCTCGTTTGTTGCAAAATGAAGGTAAATGATTGAATATTACTAGAATGTAAGAGTTTTAGCTTACAATTGCATTTTTCGACCATTTCGGTCGAGTCAAAGTTGACTGAAGGTTGAAATTTTGGCACTTGTCGTGATTTATATGTAAATATGTCAAAATTGATCATATATAAAACTTTATGTAATGACTAATAGAAAACTGCAAAAATTACGACAAAGTGACTAAAGAATTTCTGAGATTGTCAGCAGAGTTAGTGCGGATGTAAGGAAAAAGTTTTTTTCAAAAATTCCCCATAAATCGAAATATTGTGTTAGAGACTTCTCGTTTGTTGCAAAATGAAGGTAAATGATTGAATATTGCTAGAATGTAAGAGTTTTAGCTTACAATTGCATTTTTCGACCATTTCGGTTGAGTCAAAGTTGACCGAAGATTGAAATTTTTGCACTTATCGTGATTTATATGAAAATATGTCAAAATTGATAAAAGCTACAACCATGAGTTACTTTTTTGTTGTATTTTACATGAAATTGCACACATTTTCATATATAAAACTTTATGTAACGGCTAATATAAAATGGTGCAAAAATTACAACAAAGTGACTAAAGAAATTCAGAGATTTTCAGCAGAGGTAGCGCGTGCAGACATAAGGAAAAAGTTTTTTTTCAAAAATTCACCATAAATCGAAATATTGTGCTAGAGACTTCTCGTTTGTTGCAAAATGAAGGTAAATGATTGAATATTACTAGAATGTAAGAGTTTTAGCATACAATTGCATTTTTCAACCATTTCAGTCGAGTCAAAGTTGACTGAAGGTTGAAATTTTGGCACTTATCATGATTGATATGAATATATTTCAAAACTGATGAAAGCTACAACCATGAATTATTTTTTTTGTATTATATGATACATGAAATTGCGCACATTTTCATATATAAAACGTTATGTAATGGCCAATATAAAACGGTGCAAAAATTACAACAACGTGACTAAAGAATTTCTGAGATTTTCAGCAGAGTTAGCGCATGCAGACATAAGGAAAAAGTTTTTTTCAAAATTTCACCATAAATCGAAATATTGTGCTAGAGACTTCTTGTTTGTTGCAAAATTAAGGTAAATGATTGAATATTACTAGAATGAAGGAGTTTTAGCTTACAATTGCATTTTTCGACCATTTCGGTCGAGTCAAAGTTGACCGAAGGTTGGAATTTTGGCACTTACCGTGATTTATATGAAAATATTTCAAAACTGATAAAAGCTACAACCATGAATTATTTTTTGTTGTATTCTACATGAAATTGTGCCCATTTTCCTATATAAAAGTTATGTAACGGCTAATATAAAATGGTGCAAAAATTATGAAAAAGTGACTAAAGAATTTCTGGGATCGTAAGAGCCTGACGCTCTCTCTTCCAAACACGTGTGTGTTCGTGTGTTCGTTGTCCATCGGAGTGGCGAGACATTTGGCGTCTTCACAAACAGAAACATACACACAGTTTGATACAGAAGATTTGTTGGAACATTATGAGTACATGATTAGAATGCTTGCATGGCAATGCAAGTAGTGGTGATTGTACATACATCAAGACAACAATGGTTAGGGAGAAACAGACGGAAATATCGTATGGTTGAAATCGCGTTCCTTTAGAGAAAGAAAACGAGATGCTCTTGTTGTCTTGTCCACTCTGATGGACGACGAACACACGAACACACACGTGTTTGGAAGAGATGGCGTCAAGCTCTTACAAGATTTTCAGCAGAGTTAGCGCAGACGTAAGGAAAATGTTTTTTTCAAAAATTCACCATAAATCGAAATATTGTGCTAGAGACTTCTCGTTTGTTGCAAAATGAAGGTAAATAATTGAATATTACTAGAATGTAAGAGTTTTAGCTTACAATTGCATTTTTCGACCATTTCGGTCGAGTCAAAGTTGACCGAAGATTGAAATTTTTGCACTTATCGTGATTTATATGAAAATATGTCAAAATTGATAAAAGCTACAACCATGCGTTATTTTCTGTTGTATTCTACATGAAATTTTGCACATTTTCATATATAAAACTTTATGTAAAGGCTAATAGAAAACGGTGCAAAAATTACGACAAAGTGACTAAAGAATTTCTGAGATTTTCAGCAGAGCTAGCTGATGCTTTCTTTTGGGATAAGAAAGAAATTCGCGAATGCGCAGCTGCGTCACGCTTGTAAACAAAACAACAGCGTGATCCATGAACTTCCAGCATCCCTCAAGGCGCATGATTTAAAATTTTTCGCAAACGAGGCCTATAAGTATTTTTCCCCGAATATTTAAAAAACTTTTTGTTGACGTAAAATACATCCAGTCGGCGTTAAAGGGTTAGGTATCTTAGTCTTTGATAGTTTCCCTATGAGACTCCAAGGGGGTGCTCTATAGGCTAGGCTCTTTCGTCAGCTCTGAGATACTTCTTCGCTTGTCAGTTGTCAGGCCTTATCTGCAACCTGGAGGGCGGAGGGTCAGCGGCTCGGCACACTGCTTCATTTCCCTCCATACATGAGAGGCCCTGAAGAACCACATGGGAGGTTGACAGACCGAGACAGTATGGACCTGATGGGCAATCAAAGTACTCTCCAGCATTTCTCGTCACCAAAAGCATCGATTGATGAGGTGAGTGTATAACTAAAATGATACAGTATCCTATGCAGAGCAGATCAGTAAGCTGCCATCTCTGCAGTTGTCAAAAGGGGGTGTGCTGCAAACTTAGGTGGTTCTCCCGGAGGGACAGCGGCTCTGCGCTCTGCCTCATTCTCCTCCATACACGAGAGGTTCTGAAGAGCCACATGGGAGATTGACGGACCGAGAGTACTGACCTGACTGTCGATCAAAGTACTCTCCAACATGTCTCTTCACTGAAACCATTGATTGACATGGTGAGTGTATGACTAAACAGTTATCTTATGCAGAGCAGATTGGTGAGCTACCATCTCTGCGGTTGTCAAAGGGGCGTGCAATAGAATTGATCCCTCCTCCTCTAAATGTTGTTAATCGGGCAAATTCAGGTGTTCAGGGAGTGTATTGCCAATATGAGGTTTTCATAATAAAACTAATATTGTAATACTTACCTGAACGATTCCTACCCACCTTTCCCCACATCAATTTTGACCTTGAACAACGCAATTAATGAAAATGGGGCATGTTGGCGCACACCTGTGTCAGCATTGCCAACTGTTTGTTATGGTAGCTCAAGTGACAAGATTTTACCTGCAGCGTTGGTAACGCTGGCTATTAAAATTCCCACTAGTGGGATGGGTAATTTAGTTGTTCGGGTTAGTGGGATTAAGGGTGAATTCAGGTGTTCAGGTAAGTATTACAATATTATATTAGTTTTATTATGAAAACTTCATATATATATATATATATATATATATATATATATATATATATATATATATATATATATATATATATATATATATATATATATATATATATATATATACTGTGTATATATATATATATATATATATATATATATATATATATATATATATATATATATATATATATATATATATATATATAATTATATATATAATTATATATATGTATATATACTTTTCTAGCAATAAATAGAAGCCTTTGTGCAATGTGCAAGTGTAAAGTGAAGCTGTAAATAAAACATTGTATCATACTGCTATGAATTGTCCTACAAAAAAATTTCATATAAAAAGGTTTGGTCAGTATTGGAAGCCTGACTTAAAAAAATGGCCTTGTATATTTGAGTAAAGTATTTTTCATGACCTTTTAACTGAGATGCAGGGCTAGGCTTTTAATCATCTCCAGAAGAAATTATGAACAAAAGTTATAAATGAATGGTTAAAAAAAAAAAAAATTAATAACCAAGACAACACAAGGCAATTATCATTACCATATAGACAACACAAGTCAATTATCATTACCATATAGACAACACAAGTCAATTATCATTACCATATGCAATAACAATAAATATGACATTTGAATTTGTTTTTGCTATTTCAGGCTTGGTTTGGATCCCAAACTTCTTGCTGGCGTACTTAGCACAAGCACAGGCCGCTGCTGGGCTATGGATACTTACAATCCTGTTCCTGGTGTTTTTGAAAATGTCCCCTCATCCAATAATTATGAGGTTAGTTTTGCAAGATAAATAAGAAGGGTATGTTAATTAAAGTTAAAAAGACATTTAGGAAATTGGTTATTTGGATACTATGGGAAAGTTTTGTGGATGAATTCAGTATCATGTATTGCATGTAACAGATGGAGTCACAAGCGATTCTAGGTATTGTTACATGTGGCTGAATTAAGAGATTTTAGAAGACAATGGTGAAGAGGTAGAGCACCATGTTTTGAAGGAAGGACAAGCATTAGAGGAGACAAAACATTTCATTTGCTCTGGAGATAGACTGGGCTGTGGGCAGGTACGGAGATGCGCACTGACAATGAAAATGAGTAAATGGGTGAAATTACGGAAAGTGTGCCCATAGAATGCTCAAATTCATGGCAAGAGGCGTTTGGGAATTACGTTACAGAACAAATACATCCCTGGATTTTGAGAATGCTTACATTTGCATCCTGGTACAGCCGACATTAAGGAAATACTGTACTGTACACAGTTACAAAAAGAAATATTAGATAGGTAGATATGTAGATTCAAATTGGATTTCACACATAAGAAGTAAAAGTCTCCAAGTTTTTAAGACAAATTAGCAAGATCCATTGTCTGTCTTGGAACAATAAATACTGAGGTGGTTGGTTGTGGGTGAGATAATAGTTTTCTTGACTGTGGCAAAGATGCAAACAACCAAGATTGCTCCACTGCACCTTCTGCCATCCCTTCTTTTATCTCGCCAGTGATAATGAAGACCTTTTACTATTTCCAGTTAGGATGGTTAGGCTTTATTGCTAAAGACTAGACACTTCAGGGGCAACAACAACTGACAGTTTCTCTCTACAGGCCAAGGGCAAAACAGACCATGAAAAACACAGTATCCTGTTGTTTAGGTGAGGTGATTTTGATAGGTTACAGTAATGAAACAGATGGTGAAGCATGGCAGGTATGAATGCAAACCCACAAAGCCAAAGTACTCTCTACTCAACTTCCTTTTCTTTTATTTTCTATTGTACATTTAGTTTACCTTTGCTACTTTTTATCTGAGAGATGTTACCCATGGAGGAATGGATTGTTGGGAATAGTGGTTGCAGCAGCATGCCATGTTTTATCTAGGTGGAATAAGTTGGGAAATCTTCATCCGTTTCCTGGCATAATTGAGGGACCTAGACTTCCAGTATTATTAGCTACTACATTCCTTGTTTATTACTGAAATGAGGCTGTAGAGTCACATTTGAACTGTTGCTTTAATGTTTACAAGGTACTTTTAGAAAATACTATATCTGTATAATAACTTTCAAAATATTAGGAAACATGGTTAATATATATTTACATATTTAGCTTCACATAGTGGGTAATTCATTATGATTTTCTTGTTTGTTATAAATTATCAGGCGGGAATGTGAGTGTATTCATTTTTTTTTTTTAACAGGGAGGCTTTGGAACAGCACTAATGACAAAAGATCTTGGCCTAGCACAAGATGCAGCAACCAAAACTTTTTCACCAACTCCACTTGGTTCTTTAGCTCATCAGGTAAATCCCAGTTTTTTCTTTATTATTATTTGTAGATTTTTATAAGTTAACTTAATTTATCAAGTAATTACATACATAAGAGTTTCTACTCGCACAGCAGGTTTGAATGAAAAAATTTGCGGGTAACTCTTCAAAGTTTAGCGCAGTTGACTGTCCCGCCCACTAACAGGAATACCAGGAACAACTTGGCAGAAAACCTCATTCTGTTTCTGCCGGTGCTCAAGTTAAACACCAAGTGTCGATGGCAGATTTTGGTGATGTATTATCGCTGATTTTGGGTAGCCTTCAAGCCTATGGCTTTCAGGATCAGTATTTTATTATTTTATTAAGGTATGACTCAAGTTCATCATATTTCGCTACAGTAGCAAGTTTGCACTCAAACTGATTAACTACCGAGTAGCATAATTTACCCATTAAACATACACATGGCGTTCACTACTACCTTTACAGATTAGTGTAATAAACGTAATATTGCGTTCACTATCGAACCAACAGTTTCGTTAATGAAATGTAATTCTACAAGTCTCAAATCATGTTTGATAGGAATTGAGATATGTCTGTATAATGGTACGCTGGGCACTTCACCTATTGTCGGTAAAGGTTAACTTTCCTTTTCCAAGTAGCGTAATAAACGTTAATATTATGTTCGCCAGCGGACTGATATTTTCGGTAATGATGCGCATATCTGCAAGTCCCAAATAATGTGTGGTAAGAATTGAGATATATCTGTATGATGGTACTCTTTGTACTTCTACTATGGTCGGTAAAGGTTAATTGTCATTTTCTAAGTAGCATTATAAACGTAAATATTGTGTTTGCTTCCGGACTGATTTTTTCAGTAATGATTTGGATATCTGCAAGCCTCAAATAACATTTGATAGGAATTGAGATATCCCTGTTTAATGGTACTCTGTGTACTTCAAACTTTTGTTGGTAAAGGATTAATTGAACAACATCTTACACTTTTTTTTTTGCAGAGAACTGGAAGTGTAGGGGCATATGTAGTAAGGAGAGAATTTGTGCTTTAATTTTAGTTGCTTTTTTGAGGAGAATAGCTGTGCTCAACAGACGGGAACTGTGCACTGAGTGACCAAAGTGTTCACTAGCTCTTGAGCTCTTAGCTCCCGAGCTACTAGTTCTCCTGGCGCCCAGCTAGCCTGGCACCATCTGCAGCCTGGCGACAACTGAGAGTTCCCAGCTCCTGGCACCGACTTCCATCAATTTTATCTTCTACTGGCCCTTGTTATTTTTCTGCACTTGCTCCCTTGCTTCCTTCCTGTGACTTTGCCAGTCTTGTGTATGGGTTAACAGAAATTAGCCCTGTGAATGTGAAGTGTTATGCAGTGGAGGAGGTGATTATCTGGCCCCCCAGTTCTCCTAGACCTAAGCCACTGTCATACTCCCCCAAACCTGGGAGAAATCATACTGAAAGTCCATTGGAGGCTGGTGGGAAATACCCCGGGTAGTCACCCCCTCCATCTAGCTGGTTGCTGGTCCCAGGTGTTGACAGGCAACCACTGGAAAGGCGTCGTAATGGGTGTGTAGTGAACAGGGTGGCTATCCGACTCTTTCGGATCTCCTACACCCAGTCCCTGTCAGACTTCCTTAAACTGGGAGGAGGCATACTGTTGGTCCGTGGGAGTCGGAAGGGGTTTTACCCTGGGTAGCTGCCCCTCAGTCGAGCCTGTTGTCCACAGGTATCGACGGACAGCCATTGGAAAAGCATTCATAGGTATGTGCATCCCTAGTGATACTCCAGTGGCGAATCTCGGCCGTTGAAGAGGCACTGTCAGGTGATTTTGCACTTCACCTCTCTCTACTGTAAACGTCTCAGGAGCAGGAGTGCAGTCCACAGTCTTCCTATAACTTCTGGGACAGTGTTGAGCATTTTGTCCCCAGAACTTCGAGTTGTGAAATGCCGGTATTTGGCTTCAAATGGACCAGCAGTATCCAAGCATTCATCTTTGTCTGACTCCAATAGCACCTGACCACCCATAGCACATATAGAGCTCCCAGCACCAGCTCTCGTGTCTGGCACCAGTCTCTCTTTTGCTTGGCGCCTGTCTCTTCTTAGAGCATGCTGTTGTTCTTTTGTGAGAGCATTTTCCAGTTGACCTCCTAGCTCCGGTCTTCAAGTGACCAACGCTAGTCTCTGATCACTGGGTGTCTGTTCCACCTTTGCTAGAAGTTCCAGACGAGCCAAGTTGCTCCCTTTGTGATGTCAATTAGTGTCTCAGAGCACTGTCCTTTGTGGACAGGGACTTTTGTATATGAATTTATGAGCTTGTTGAAGAAAGCTATTACCTCTACAAGGAGTTGGGAGTCTGACTTTAGTTTTAAGAGAGCAAGACAAGTGTTTTTTTGTCTTTTCTTCCACCTGTGCTTAGATGGACTTAGTCCTCCTGGCTGAAGTTCTTGTCAAGTTTTTGAAGTAAAGGTCTTTCTTGAATGACATCAGGAGAAGGGGCTAACAAGTTAGGAGACTCTCAGGTGTTACTGAGAGACATCACTTCGGCTGGTCTCGTAATGTTGTTCTATGCAGATAAGGATGGTTGAGTTAGTTTTTTGAGTTTTCCACTCCTTCGTTGGGATCGCAAGAACGGAGCTTTGGGGCTCTTTTTCTACTGGGAGAGACACAGTCGCTTTCAGCCCTCTTATCTTCACCTTCAGCTGTCTACCAAGAAAACCACAGCTGCTTTCAGATGGTCTGATAATTTCTACCCCACTTTTTCTTTTTATTCAGAATATTACTGGATGAGTCGTCTACGGACTCAGCTGTCCACCGAGATGTGAATCAATTGAACAACTGTATTTGAGAGATTTTATGCAGTTCCAAAGTTTCTGGTGCACTTTAAGCACCACAACATCTTTTTGGTTTCTCATAGCCTCTGGAAGACACACAGATAATGGTTGCTGTTTTTCCGCTTCCCATCCAGCGGTCAGAAGGCTACTTCAGCTCTCAGCCTTCCTACAGGTTTCGCTGTGGTTCCATATATCTCGTCCTCAATCTGATTTCCTTTGGAATGATGATATCTTCCCTCCTGAGCGTTCTATTGTTGGAAGAACTTATTTGGGCTCAAGCAAAAGAGAAAGCACCACGAACCCTCTCACTAATGTGCCTGTTCCCGAGCGCCTGAAATTAAATTTTGAGCTCCAGGTACCAGCTTTCTGACACCTGGTACCGACTCCCGGACACCCGACACCTGTTCCAGAGCATTTGGCACTATCTAGCCATACTAGGCTCCCACTGCTGAACATCCAATTTCTTTTCAATGACTATTTCTTTTAGAGCATTGTGTCTGACTGCAGAAGTAGTAGTCACACCTGTTTTTTTGTTCAAGGCCACTGCTATCCCATGGCCAGGCTTTTGTGTCTCTTATGGATTTTCCAAGGTTTTATAAGCGTGTCAGATATTCATCTTAGCCATGTGCAGTTCCACATATGTTTCGGTCTGTACGAGGTACCATCGAGTCCACGGAAGGTGTTATCAAAAATAAGAAGTCAATCCTGCCCTGATGTCCTTGCGTCTGTAGCTGTCAAGTATCGGTAGGGTCAGCAATTAGTCTGCTTAGTTGTCGGCAAGCCTGCATGATGTTCTGCAAGTTCACTTGGTTGCTTGCTGAGACGAACCAAAGAGCCCTGTCTTCCATTCTCAAGAGCAATTGGGTGAAGTTCTTGGAGATGTAGGATACCTCCTTCCATGTCCACATACAGACTCCGAAGAGTACAGTATCTCAGACTCGTCTTACGAGACAGGGCCTTCCAGTTTGGGAATTTAGGCTTCGACCTCTATGGCATAAGCCTTCTTTCGAGCCTTCGCCCTTCTTACTTTTGTCGTTTTTTCTGGCCATGAACATCAACCTTTTCCACAAGACCAACAGGGACAGGGAATCATAGCCGGACTCTGCTGTTTTTTCCCAAGACCAGGTTTTCAGTTGGCAAGATCATTCCAACCTGGACCTCTCCGCTCTTCCACCTTTCGACAAGGTCAAAGAAGGTCTGGACATTTTCAGACTTGTCGGAAAGTTACGAAGTTCCTCGTAACCCTGTTCTGAACCATGGTTTATGATTCCCGAACTTGCTACGGTTGTTGGTGGACTCTCCAAGAATCTTTTCACTATTCGCATCTTCTTAAACAACCTCACTTCTACAGATACCACCAAGGGTGATCTGCTCTTGCTCGGACAGCTGTCCAGGTGCTTGTCAGGAAGGAAAGGTTTTCCAAGGTGCTGCAAGAGGCATTTGAAAGATGCAGACATCATCTTCTAGCTCACTCTATCAATCTAGTGAAAGATTTTCCAAATTGGGTGTCTCAGACTCTTGAGTCTCTTCTGAGGCACCTATGACTCAATGGCAGTATTGCCTCTTATCAAAAGAGAACTAGAATCTCTCCTATTCCTGTTTTTAGGGGTACTGAGCTACATCTGACTCAGTAATGTGGTTTACTCATTTACCCTGGGATTTTTTTAACCAAGAAGGGAACCCTTCCATGTTCCAGATCTGTTCTACCTCTCTAAAGAACTTAATGGAAAAGATGTTCTTGACAGCCAGAAACAGTGCTCCAGGCTCCTAGGAGCCCCCACCAACTCCTGAACTCTTACCTCACCTGACTTCCAGCCACCTGGTGCCAGCGCATACCCTGAGCACCTAGGAGCACCTGCCAGCTCCCAAGAGATTAGCTCCGGGCTGCCAGCTCATATAACACCACCTACAGCCTGGCGCCAGTTCAGAACATCCAGCTTCTGGCACCAGCTTCCGATCATCTGACGCCAACGCTCTCCACATCCTTGGCTCTGGGGAAGAGTAGAGGGCTCTCTATTCAGTTGAAGTTTTCAGGTATTACCTTAGCAGGATTGGAAGTACAGAGGGCCATGCATAACCTTTAGTGTTCTGGCAAGGACCTTTTCACCCTCTGTCTAAGAACGTATTGTCCTTTGTTCGTGAATGGACTTGGTTTCTGAGACCACTCTTAAGATTCAGGAGAGCATTTGGCCTACTTTTAAGTGAAAGCTAAAGACGTCAGAGCAACTTGTACCTCATTAGCCTTCAGGCAATATACGCCTCTTATGTCCATTCTACAATTGACCTAGAGGTGTAGTCGTTCCTCGCTATTTCATGAGTTAAAACAGTATTTAAATATTTGCAGTACCTTGTGATTATTGGTAACTGGCATGGTATCATGGAAGGAAGCATAGGATTTTTGCCTACTATCTCCTCACCTTGTAGTCAGGTGCTGAGTTTTGTGGGAGTTGGGTGGGTACAATATACTTGTAGCACCCACCACTATCATGGGATGGGTCGTGGTTTTTACTTCAGTGTAGGTGACAGTGTTATCTGGTTATTTTTGTTGTGGTACTGCAAGGGCACTTTTTGAAGTTTTGTTAGCCATTGGACTTATTCGCTGCAAAGCAGACGCTCCTGGCTATACCACCATGTCGCTACAGGTTAAGTTGAGCACCAACCAGAGGCAGTTTTCTACTGCAGGCTCTCTTAACTAATAAGGATCGACAAACATTGTATTCAATGCTAGCAATGTTTTCCATTTTAAAGTCATTACATGTCTTAATGTTTTGGAGTAGAATATGTCCATGTATCCCACCTCCTGTCAATGTGGGAATCAGCTGTGTAATTATTTGGTAAGTTAATTTAGTAAGTTACTTATATAAAAATGACATTCTTATGATAAAATAAAGTTTTATATATACTTACCAAGTAATTACATGATCGGAGCCCTCCCTCCTCCCCTCCGATGGACATATGGCATAAACAGAACAAGGTTGTCTGCTAAGTTGTTACTGGTATTCCTGTTAGTGGGCGGGACAGCCACCTACACTAAACTTTGTTCTTCAGCTGAATTGGTTTCCAGTGTGCCTTGTAATGTAGCAGCTTTTTTTATTTGTAGGAAACTAAAACAACTTTTAAAAGGAATGAATAGTATCTTCTAGTCATCATCTTCATACTCTTATTAATTATCTTTATTATATTGAGAGAAGTGTCATGTTTTTCAGAGATGTCATTAACATTTGTTGAATATTGATTGACTTGCCTTTTTTTTCCTTTCAGATATATCGTGTTATGTGTAACTCTGGCCTAGCTGAGAAAGATTTTTCTAGTGTATTCAAGTTATTGCAAGAAGAAAAGAATCCTTGAATAGTATATTAGATTTAGCATAAATGCTGTAGTTGCCGGGTTTAGTTGTGGTACTTTGTCAAAAAATGATCTTTTATATGCCAAAGTTAATTAGCCTCTATGGCCTACAGTACTCTCTAAGAGTAGGTCATGCCATACCTAGTAACACTGATTAGAATTTTAGAACTAGAATAACTGTTTAGGACATAGTTTGTGACCATGAATTTACATTGCACCATGAATTTACATTGCATAATTTGTAAATGTGTAGCAAAAATTATTAGCAATGCTATTTTCCTGTACCAAGATATCAGGATACTGAAGGTTGATTTGATGTGAAAATTATATGGGATTTGCATTTCTCATTGAGAAACCCAATCTACATAAAGAACAATTATGCCATGGTTTAGTTGCATTTTACCCTTAGATTTTTACAGATTTCCAATAGCTTTTCACTGCCATACCCAGTGTACAAATGTTAGGTAAAAGGTAGTCAGTATGTTTCTAAATTCCTTTGATATTTACTTTATATTTGTCAGTTAAAAATATCTACAAATATTAATGTAGAACTATGACTTGGTGGGTATATTTGTCAGTTAAAAATATCTACAAAAATTAATATAGAACTATGACTTGGTGGTCTTCATAAGTTACTTTATATCAACAATTATTCTACCTACATACATGCATCGCTCCTCAGCACTACCTTGCAATATATGGGACTCTGCTTGAAAGAAAATAAATTTCTAGTTTTGTACTCATAACATGAACTTGGAGTCTCCATTTTTATTGGATGCTATAAAGTGTCAAGTATAATGTCATGCATATGGGTTCCCCTCTGCTACATCTAAAACCCAATTGCTGTTGCAATCCTGGTTTACTTTTCTTTAGAAATTTAAATTGAGAGTACACTAAATTAATTTTTTTGGATTCACTTCAGAAGCTAAATACAGTTACAGGAATTACAATATAATAATTTTATGCAATAGGTAAAGACCTTGTTTTTTTAACTGTATAGTATGAGTTACACACATACACTGCTATAAAATGGTTTATATTTCAAGGTAGAGTGTTTATTATTGGATCTAATATCTAAAAAAAGTCCTCTGTACTTTGTGTCCACTGGTATGTCTATAGCTTAAATAGAATAATTACAAAGTACAGTAGTATTATAAAGTGAGTTAAATCATAAGCAGTTATTTAAGGCTGTAATAAATTTCTTGTACAATCCTCTTAGAAAAGCAATACAGTATTGATGACATGCTTAGTCGTTACAATACATCTTGCAACTTCAAATTCCTCATCACTAGTTTGCGTTTAGACAGTGACAGAAAACTTGGTTACCAAGACTATATACATCAAGGTTGAAAGTTATAACGTGTTTTTTGTTGGAATTTTTGAAGACCTTCATTTGTCTTTGAAAATTTAACATATAAAACTGTTTTACCTTTTTAAAATGGTAATGCAGCTGGAAGTTATCTATAACCAGTATGCTTTTATTCATCTTTGGCAATACAGTGCACTGGGTTGGTAAGTTAAATAATTCCAACAAATTTAATTCAAAGCAATTAACTGTGTGTAATTTTTGTGATATTGTATTCTTCATCATCAGAGATTTTTTCAATTAAAGTAGTTCTACCATAGTCTGTGTATTCATAACTTGAAAATTTATTGATGGATTTCAATGGAATTTTGTGCAATAAATAAGCAATCTGTCAGGAAGAGGTTGTAGATCCACAGCATGATTCTGTATGTTGGTGGATTTAAATGATCTCAGAGTGCATTTTGGTTTACAGCTATTACCTGAGAACTTGTTAATATTGTAAATTCCCTAATTTTTCCTGTCTTTTCATTTTGATTTAAAATGTAATGTAATTAATTAATTAATATAGGTTATAAAACTGACTGGAATCACCTGGCTATTATTCAGGCTGGGTGCAAACTCGCTGTGGTTTTGTGCTAGTTCTGATTTGGCACGTTTCCCCTCATAATGAAAGTTTTGTCACCTTCATTTAGCAGCTCTTTGAATCTTAGTACTGTAGTAGACTTACTTTCAAGCATATTCTGTACCTGGGTAGCTTACTAGTTTGATGCTGTGTAACAGTTTTAGTTTTGATGTAAAATCTTATTTAACTTTAATAATAAAAGTAAAAGTTTTATATAGTATTTATACATTTTTCTTATCCTACATTTTCATAGTATTTTTGGTTAGGAAAAGTTGTGACTATCAATATTAATAAAGTAATTATACCGTATTAGAGTAATTATCTGATCTAACCTTATCAGGCTTATGGGTTTGCTGTTAACCTAGATACTGTATTCAGTAAGGTAAGAAAAGTACTTTTGCTGATGAAACAGGAATCATCAATATTATTAAAATAATTACTGGGTGTAATCATATCATCAGGTTTATGAGTTCAATGTTAACCTAGTTATTCCGTAACTGAGAGCCAAGTTCAAGCAAAATGCAAAACCAGTGTTAAAAGTTGTACACACAAAAAACCATCAATTTTATATAAGTAACTTACCAAGTAATTACATAGCTATTAGTTCACTTACATGGCAGGTTGAACACACGTCTGTGTAGGTGACCAGTTCCGCCCACTAGCAGGAATATTAGGAACGACTTTAGCAGATAAATTCAATCTGTTCCTGCCATGCTCTGGTGAACAAGAGTATGGCGGCAGCTGTATTCATTATTTTCCGGATATAACATCTGGATTTCGATGGTGTGCACATCCACTGGAAAGGGTATTAGTAACCTTCATGAAACCTCAGGATGAGTTTTTTCCATGTTTTATTATTATTCAGTTGATTCATCAACAGAATTTTGTCTAAAAGTCTTTTGTTTACATCGCTTGTGAGCCGCTGATAATAACTATGCCCTAAAAGCAATCCTCGTATGTGTTACGCCATTTCTTTAGGCTGAAACTTTTGCATTATGTTTTGTTTACTGGTTCTAGATTATTTGCAAGCCTTCAGTATAATTTTGCCTTAAAATAAATTTTCATATGGTGCTTTCTGGGCCTAGGCACTCTAGCCACCGATTAATTGCTTTAAAGTAATTCTTGAATGTTTCGTCATTCTTTTAGGCTAATCCAGGCAAACTTTTTTTGCCTAGGCTACTTTCGAACAGCCAATGTAGTTTTGCCCTAAAAGTAATTCTTGCATCTTATGCCATTCCTGTAGTCCAAATTTTATATCAATGGGGTTTACAGGGCGTAGACTGCTTGCAGCCCGTGGTTATATAATTGCCTTAAAAGTAATTCTTGAGTGTTTCGTCATTCCTTTAGGCCAAAGATTTGCATTTTATGTTTGTTTACCGAACCTAGTATACTTGCTAGCCGTCAGTAAATAATATTACCTTAACCCTCACATTTTCCCTTGCAGAGAATTGAAAGTGTAAGGGCAGAAAGAGTAAGGAGAGAAGAGTGCTTAATATGCAGCTGCTAGGTTATATAGCAAGCTTCCTCTTGAGCTGAGGCAGTTTGAGGATTTAAAGTCTTTCAAAACGAACTTTAAACTTTTGTGTGGTTATCAATGCTGTGATGTGGAATATCGAACAGTGAATGTGGAACATGCAGTGTGATGACGCATGCTCAGGGCAATACATCTGATAAATAAACTTTTAATTTGACAATGGAGCCCTGCGAGCACTTTGGAAGTGGTGCAGGAACTAGATAAGTGTCAACAATTAACAAGTAATAACAATATTTTGTCATTGGCCGAGAATCGGTCCCAGTATTTGCTTCATCAGTATATTGTGTAGAGTACTAGCTTTGGCAGTACATTTACTAAGTTGGAATGTTTTCTGAGAAGCTTCTCATGTCTCCTGTGCAAGGATGACACCCATCTAGGTTGATGCGCAGATCGTGAACATGCCACACTTCCAGTACCCAGAAACAGCCACTGACACCCACTTCAGCCTGACGCCAGCCTTTGTTACAAGCACTAGACGGTCCCCACTGGCGCCATCTACCGTTTGGCACCAACTCGTGCTCTGAGCAGGCAAAGGCACCCAAAAGCACCCGAGCACCCACGGGGGACTCCTACCATCTGGCGCCAACTCGTGCTCAGTGCAGCCAAGGTGCCCCAAAGTCCTCGAACACCCAAGTGCGGCCACGGGCGGCAACTGTAGCAGACAACCAGGCAGGTACAAAGCTGACATACCCTTTTTCTCTCCTTCTACTAGCCCTATGTGTTTATCCACTTGCTTCCATGCCTGGCTCCCTAGCTTCCTTCCCATGCCATCGCCAGTCTTGTGTCTGGGTTAACAGAAAATTAACCTTGCAAAGTGAGTGTTGTGCAGTGGAGGTGATTATCCGGCCCGTCGGTTCTCCTAGACCTAAGTCAGTCATACTCCCCTTCACCTGGGAGAAGTCATACTGAATGTCCAAGGGAGGCTGGTGGGATCTACCCCGAGTAATTGTTCCCTCGGTCGAACCTGTTGCATATTCCCAAGTATCAACAGACAGCCACTGAAAAGGCATCTTCATGGAGGTGTAGTAGAGGAGACAGCTATCTGGCCCTTCACATATCCTAGACTTAAAGTCTCTGTCATACTCCCCTTCTCCTGGGAGGAGACATACTGGTGGTCCAAGGGAGTCCAAGGGGTTTTGCCCCCAGGTAGTTGTCCCTCAGTCGAGCCTGTAATCCAAGTACAGTATCATCAGACAGCCACTGGAAAGGTATCTTGATGAAAACATTGTCTTTCAATGTGCAGTGTGAGCATCAATCAGAACAGTCTTCCAGAGCACTGGTCTTCAGCCTGCTGGGCTGATGCCTCTTTTTGGTGCCAAGTGTTTGTCCAGTGTTCCATGGAGTGCCCAGTGTCCAAAGTACTTGCTTCGGCAGTACATATTCTTTGGAACAATGCACAGAAATTAGCATGGCCGCTGCGGCAATTTAGGTCTTCTCGCGAGTCCTCTCTCCTCTTCATTTGATCTTTTTTTCTGGACTTCACATCAGTCTTGACTTAGAACGACTGTCTTGACTGAAGTACTTTGGTTACAACTGGGACAAGGTAACACAGTCAGACACCGTCACCTTTTCACCATAGCCCCGGATTAAAGTCGGACCTACAATGGTGGCTGTACATACCTACTCTTCTACCTTATGCATCGGATCTTGGTCGAGGAACCCACGGGTGAACCAGAAACTTTCCAGGTCGTGCTCCCAGGATGATGGATCCTTCTCATGTATGTTGGAGAGTTGTAAGCATTTCTCTTGGGAGCTTCAGTGCTTCTTGACCTTAATTTACACCTGGACTGCGGTAGTTCTCTCTAGGCGAGATTCATTCCCAGCGCATACGTAGAGAGGAAAGGCTCGTTTTCTCTCTCATTTTCTCTTCAAGCAAGAGAACCTCTAATGTTAACAGATTGGATTCGATTTCATTCAAGTCTGTCAAAGTTCTTGCTGACGAACTGAGAGCAGGTACTGCACTTCCATACATCCCCTCGTCTGGCGGAAACTGTGGAGTCAATGGGGCAGACTGTCTATGATCCTATTTGCCACCTCAAGGAACCTTCGAAGCATCAGAAAGCAGCAGTACAAGGTTTTTCTGCTAGACTTATTGCTTAAACTGGTGTGGTTGCAGATGTTATTCTTCTAGCTCCGTCTACCAGACTAAGAGGCCCTTTATTGAAGCAAGGGTTGCAGTCTCTACCCTTCTTCTTGGAGACATCTGTGGCCCATTTTCAGATACCCCTCTGTATCTGAGGAGATCTACATCTTTTGTACTCCATCAGTAAAGGGTATTGATCTATGCTTAACTAAGTGCTTAAACACAGGGGCTCGCTTTTGATGACCTTATAATTATGATCTTTGATGCGTCCAAGCGAGGAAGGAATCTGGTCTGCTGGAGCCTGGATGTATTCTGAATGACCGACAAGTCCCTTGGTTGATCCCCTGTGTTCCTCTTCTCTGCAACCTTGCATGGAAGACACCCTCCCGAGTGACCTCTGACTTCGGCTAGGACGCACTAGTGAGATTCAAGTCATCGTTTAGAGAAGGTGTTTTCACAGGGAGATGCTTTTTCCCTTGCTTACCCTGGGATTTTTAGCCATAACAAGGATCTATTCAAGCTCTAGATCTGTTCCTTCTCCTTTAGGAAGTTAACAGACATCATTGACTGAAGAAGAGAGAACCTTCTGTCCAGCTACAGCTTTCGGGTTTTTACATGAACAGAATTGGACTAAGATCACATCCTGAAAGGGCTTATTTTTGAATGCTTAAGGAAACATTTTGCCTTTTAAATGAAAGCCAAGGACATCAGAGCAGCCTCTTCCTCCTTAGCTTTCAGGCTCATTTGCCCTTTACTTCTATTCAACTTAGTCCTAATGGAATTATATTCATCCTCCGCGTCTCTACTTCCATTCCACATAGCCCTACTGGAAGTATAGTCATTCTCCATGTCTTGCTTTCTTATCAAGTGATCCCGACCTTCTAGCTTGCCAGTCGCCCAGTTTGCTGGGCAACAGCTACAATCTGGCATCAGCTACAGAGCTTCCAGAACCACAAGCTTCAAGCTTGTCTGGCTCCCAGCTCGCCTGGTGCCCAGCCTGGGCCCAGCTCTTGCTCCGAGCGCCTGCTAGCTCCCACAAGCACCTGTCAGTCCCGAGCTCTTAGCTCAACTGGCGCTCAGCACTTCTGGCGCCAGCTACAGCCTGACACCAGATCATTCTCCAAGCGTTCAAGCCCTCTCCAGCTCTGTGGGAGAATAGGGAGGTCTCTGTCCTTTGGAAGTTTTTCATAGGACCATCCTATATATGTGGTGATATGGCAAGATCCGTTTCATTCACTAACTAGAACGTATTGCCCTCATGGACTTATAACTTGGGACACACTCAGAATTAAGAGAGCAGTTTGCTTTCTTTTAAGTAAAGCTAAGGATGTCACAGTAGCCTCTACCTCTTTAGCTTGCATACATTTTATGCCTCGTACGTTCATTCTGCCTTCGAACTACTGGGAATGTAATTGTTCTTTGTTTCTCACTATTTTTAATGGAAGCTAAACAGTGTTGAATCTTTCAGTGCCTTGAGACCATTTCTAGTCACTGGCATGGTATCACGGAGGGAAGCATTGGATTGTTTTTTCCCACTGTCTCTTCACCTTGTAATAAGGTGTCGAGTTTTTTACGGAGCCAGGGGGAACATTGTGCCTGAAGCACCCACCACTCTCAGTGGATGGGTTGTGGTTTTATCTGTGTAGGTGACAATGTTTTCTGGTTGTTTTTATTTTGGTGCTATGCCCAGGGCAAGGGTGAGCACCTATCATGCTTTGCTAGCCATTGGAGTACTTTATTTTCTGCAAAGTTCCCACTAAGTAGTAGGTGACCCATGGCTATACCACCACACCACTACGAGTTAAGACGAGCACCTTCCAGAGGCAGTATCCCAGTAGCTCTCTTAGCTGATAGGTAACGACAAGCATTGGTTTTCAGTGCTAGCAGTTTTTTCTGTTTTCAAATTCACTACATACTTAATGTTTTTGGAGTAGAATATGTCCATGTATCCCACCTCCTTTCTCTGTGGGATTCACCAATGTAATTACTTGGTAAGTTACCTTATATAAAAATGACATTTTTATAATAAAATGAAGTTTTATATATATAGTTACCAAGTAATTATATTGCTATTAGTTCCTACTTTTTGTGGCAGCTTTAGTTTTAAAAATTTTGCTTTAGCACTCACATTGTTTTGGTGTAAGTAACAGACCCCGCCCACTTTCGGGGATGAACAGGTACAACCGGCTCAGGTATTCAATTCGTTCATGCATAATGTCCATTAGAGGGGAGGCGGGAGGGCTCCGATCACGTACTTACTTGGTAAGTATGTATAAAACTTCATTTTATTATAAAAATATGTCATTTTTATATAAGTAACTTACCAAGTAATTACACTGCTGAATCCTACAGAGAAAGGAGGTAGGATACATGGACACTAACTGCTCAAAAACACTCAGTAATGGAGATGAATTTGAAATAGATAGGTAGCTAGCATTGGACAATGCTTGTTGTAACCTTACCTGTTGAGAGAGCTACAGCAGACAGGTACTGCCTCTGGTCGGTGCTCATCATCAACCTGTAGTGGCAGTGCAGCAGTAAAGCTGAGAATTGCCTCTTTAGTGGGTGCTTTGCCGCAGAGGAGTACTCTGATGGTTGCCAAAGCGTTATATAAAAGAATATGCCCTTGCCCTGGGCGCAGTACCAGAAAAAAAAATTTTTTTTTTTTACTGAATATTGTTACCTACACCTTGCATAAAATACCAAACCCAACCAAAAGGAGGTAATGACTGATGGGTCCTCCAAGTACATAGTATCCCCAGGCTCCCATAACTCGATCACCTAAAATCAAGACGAGGAGATAGGAAAAAGAGACATGCTCCTATCCTTCCTCCCCCACTACCAAGCCAGCTATGGAGAACAGTCCTAATGTACTGCAGTTTTCATAAGTGGTTTCTGCATCATGCAAATAATGAGAGGTAAACACAGATCTGCACTTCCAGTACGTAGATTGAAGTATAGTTGACAGTGACAGATTGCGTTTAAAAGTCAGTGAAGTGGCGACTGCCTGGACTTCACGGGCTTTAACTTTCAACAAAGGTAAGCCTTTTTCCCGAATTCCACTGTGGGATTCAGAGATCATTTCTCTAAGAAAGAAGGATAACGCATTCTTGAACATAGAACGAGATGGGTTCTTTACAGAACACTAAAGGTTATGAGAGGAACCTCCGATGCTCTTAGTCCTCTCCAGGTAACATTTTAAGGCTCTGACCAGGCAGAAAATTCTCTTCTGGTCTGTAGGTCCCAGGATATCTGTAAGGTTCTTAGTAGAGAATGAACAGGGCCAAGGATTGGCTGGGGTTTTGTTCTTCACAAGAAACCCAAGGGTAAACATGCACACTGCATCACCTTGTGAAAAGCCAACTTGCATGTCCAAGGCCTCTAATTCAGTAACTCTTTTGTCTGTCGCTAGAGCAACTAAAAAGAAAGTCCTCCTCATTAAGTCTCTCAAGGAAGATGTATGAAGAGGCTGGAAAGGAGGCCCTGAGAGCCACTGAAGCGTGACGTCTAGATTTCAAGGAATAGAAGCATTGAAAGATTTAGTCAGGTCACTAAGATCCTGACTTGTTGCAAGATCCAAACCTCTGTGCTTAAAGACAGAACTGAGCATGGATCTATAACCTTTAATAGTCGAAGCTGCTAGTCCCTGAGAAGACTTCAGGAAGATGAAAAAAATTGGCTATTAGGATTAAAGTGGTCTCAGAAGCTGAGATACTGTGTCTTCAACACCAGTCACGAAAAACTGACCACTTAGCCTGGTAGACATTGGATGAAGATTATCGTCTACAGTTGGCAATACTGTAGCCTTCACAGCTGCCTTTGAAAATCTTTTCGTTCTGACAAGCTTCCTGACAGTCTGAAGCCTGTCAGAGCGAGAGCGGACAAACCTTGATGATAGCGGAGGAAATGAGGTTGTTTGAGAAGACTTCGCGCTGTGGAAGAAGTTTTGGGAAGCCCACTAAGAGGCTTAAAAGGTCCGGGAAAGATTCCCTCTCCGACCCAAGTGGGGCCACTAGCGTCATCGACAAGTTACTGTGAAACTGAAACTTGTCGATGGCTTCTCTCACCATGCTGAATGACGGGAAGGCATCCATGTCCAGGTCGGACCAGTCCTGGAGCATTGTGTCTGTTGCCCAAGCCAGAGGGTCCAGAGCTGGTGAGCAATACAGGGGAAGATGATGATTCTCTGACGTCGCAAACATGTCTATCGATGGTTTCCCCCACCATTTCCACAGGTCGGTGCATGCCTGCAGATTCAGCATCCACTCCGTCGGTAGGACTTGTTTGCGGCGACCCAATTCATCTTCAAGAACGTTCATCTTGCCCTGAATGAAGCAGGTGACAATCCAAGTACGGTTGTTCTGGGCCTAAATGAGAAGATCTCTGGCCGTCTGGCAAAGAGAGAAAGAATGCGTGCCTCCCTGGTTCCTCATGTAGGCCAGCACCGTCATGCTGTCCAAGTGGACTGCAATTATTTTGTTGTGTGTCACCGATGCAAAATGCTGGAGAGCCAGGTGAATCGCTTTCAGCTCCTTTACGTCGATGTGGAGCAATCTTTCTTCTTGCAACCACATCCCTGCAACTCCCAAGTCCTGTAAATTTATCCCTATCCCAGGTCTGAAGTGCCTGAGAACAAGGTTAGGCTTGGGTTCAGAGGAAATAAAGACTTCCCTACCAGGAATCTCTCTTCTCCCAGCCACCACTGAAGGTCCTCCTTGATTTCGGGGGTAATGGGGAAGACAAGTGAGTCCGGAGACGATTCCTGCTCCAGCTGGCCTTTAGGAAGAACTGCAGGGGTCTCAAGTGCTGCAGGTGTCTGAATTGGCTGCTTTGGGTGTTTAGTGGACTGCGTTAGCAAGTCCTGGGTAGTCTTCTACTGAAGCTCCGAAGTTGCATGCTCAAAAGTAGCCCTGGAAAACAGACTATTTCAGTCCAACAGGGCGAAGAGTAGAGACGATTTCTGAGAAGGAGTGACTCCTTTAGTGACAAACAAACACACCAGCTCCCTCTTCTTCAAAATGCCTAAGGCAAAGAGAGCAGCCAATTCTTGCGATTCATCACGAACCGCCTTGTCCACACAGGATAAAACCTCTAGCCAGTCTGCAGTAAAATTGTCTGGTAGAGCTGTGCAATCTTCAATCTTCTTTGTCAAGGCTCCCACTGTCCAATTAAGGAAGCTGAATATTTCAAAGACTTTGAATAAGTCTTTCACTAAATGATCCAACTCCGTTGATGAATCAATCAAGCCGGAGAAGTCCTCTTGGGACGAGGCAGAAACTCCCAAGGATGGAGCTTCCCCAATGACAAGAGAGATATCTCCTTTTCGTCAAACAAGAAGGAGGGGTGTAGAAGGTGGCTTTGTCAAGATCCCTCTTATTGGCCAACTGATCTCCAATACGAGACAAAGCCTTCTTTGAGGGACAGGAAAGAACCATCTTCGGCAGATTAGAGGAGCCTATGGGTTGTCACATCATAAATGCGAGCCCGGGGACGATGGGGCCGAAAGGGAGAAGAAAGTCGGATAGATGAAGAGAAAGGAGGAGTACGCCTAAGTTGGTTGATCTTTCTCTACATCTTCTTCCACAGATGAGATCGAAGAAGAAGCTAAGTCCTTTTGTTCTTACACTGTAGTCGAAAGCTTCTTCAAAAGGTTCAAGATGTTATCGAGACAACAATGAATCGGTTCCAGAGAGGAGCCTTCTTGGTCCCAGAAGCTACAAGAAGGTTCAGGACTCCGAACCAGATCTCTGGAATGCTTACAAGGGAGCAGAGGAACGCATTCAGGAGCTGCCAACGTTTTCAATGGTCTGGAAACGTCGGGAAAGCACTAACTGTGCCTCCTATCCATGCTGGAATCAGAACCACTCGACGATAAAGAGTGCACATCCACTCGGATGCCTTTCCAATGGCCGTCCGGCGAGTCCTGGGAACAGTCAACAGACTCGATTGAGGGGGCAACTATCTGTGGACAAACCCCATCGACATCCCTCTGGCATTCGGTTTGCCTCCTCCCAGGTTTAGGGGAGTCTGACAGGGACCTAGGTCTAGGAGCGTTGGGGGAACGAGTAGCCGCGTCCTCCACTGACGCGACACTTGCACTAACACTTTTTGCATTCAACTGGTTCATCAAGATCTTACCAGAAGCTCCTAACTGGGTTATGGTGGATACCATAACACTAAATTTCTTATCTACTTGGGCTTCAAGGCTGGCTAAAACACTGGGCTCGGAAGATAGGGAGCTAGGTAAAGGAGTTACAGGTAAAGATAGAGGACTTGGAATAGGCGAAAAAGCTGTCATAGGAGTCAAAAGGACAAACACCTCTGGAGGAAGCTGCAACCTAACCTCAGCTTTAGCAGCTGCCTTTCTCTCTCTGTCTCTCTGAAGTCTTGCTAAATGAGAATTCAAAGTCTTCCATTTCCCCCGATCCCACTCCTTACACTCATCACAGTTAATGTCAGGAGAACAAGTTTGCTCTCTACAAGGCGTGCAGATAGTATGAGTGTCATATTTAGCAGATGTTAGTCTCGTCTTGCAGTCCTTGCTGCAATGCATAATACTATAAGCACTCGAGTATGACATATCCAGCCACAATTAAGGAAAAAGCTGATTAGCGCTACCAAAAACTACAATGTACTTAACCAAATTCGGCGATGTCTGCAAACAAGCGCTGAAAAAAAATAAAAATGAAAGCTACCCAGTGACCAATGTCTGGTCGATGAGCAGTAGGAATGAGCTGAATACGTGAGCTGGTTGTACCTACTCTTCCCCGAAAGTGGGCGGGGTCTGTTACATACACCAAAACAAAATGAGTGCTATGCAAAATTTTTAAAACTTAAGCTGCCACGAAAAGTAGGAACTAATAGCATTGTAATTACTTGGTAAGTTACTTATATAAAAATTACATTTTTATAATAAAGTTTTATATATAATTACCAAGTAATTACATGATCGGAGCCCACCCTCCTCTCTGCTGATGGACATAAGGTATGAACAGATTGAAGTTATCTGCTAAAGTCGTTCCTAATATTCCTGCTGGTGGGCGGAACTGGTCACCTACACAGACGTGTGAAATTTTGAATTCAAGTTGCTGTGTAAGTGAACTAATAACTATGTAATTACTCGGTAAGTATATATAAAACTTTATTTTATAATAAAAATATCATATAGAAAAGTGGTCTGACTGAATAGCTTGTTTCAAGTTAGGCAAGAGTGGAGGTTCAAGTAAAGTAATGGCAAGAGTGGAGGTTCAAGTACAGTAATGGCAATAATAAAATGATGACAAAGTAAAGGAACCCCAGAATAACGAGAACGCCCATGGGTATTCAAAACAATTTGATGATTCTAGCGCACTAAGGGTTGAG